>NW_024429184.1:56974677-57224677 GCF_017639785.1 Mesocricetus auratus | reverse complement strand
TCCAAATGGCCTTGGAGCTGTAGACAACAAGCTTCAGAGTCCCCAATCCATACTCAACACTGCTTTATGGGTGCTATTTCCTTACAGGAATTCTAGAAAGTAGTTGATCTGAGCACTTGCCTATTCACAAACAGGATATGGAAGGTGAATACTCTCCAGTAGATACACTATGATAGGATTGTGTCAAGGCTATCTAAACCCAACACAATAACTCCTTAGCTTTCTTCTCTATTTTAAAGAGTGTCTTGTTTTCTGCGATGACGCTACCTTTTAATAGATGAAGAGCTTGAACATAGTTTGAATTCTAATTCAAGATAATAGCAAACATACAAAACTGTTTCCATTCTGCTAGTCCCCACAGGAGAGGCATCAAGTTTGCCTTGCTTACACCTCCAGCCTCACTTTGTTTTTGGATCTCTTCCTACTCACTGCTGTCTCTCTGTACTTCAGGAATCTGAGAGTTCATGTCTGGGGTCTTCACGTGTTCTCTTTTCCCCACTTGTCCTTGCTTTCAACACGATTTGCAAACTCAGATACATAAACATGTAGCTACTTTTATCTAACCAACTTAATTTCTCTTTGAATTCCTCCTTTTGTTTGAATTAAACGAAGTTAATGGAAATCGAAACTACGTAATTTTCAAAGCCCCAGAAAAAAAATGAAATTGCAAATATTTCAAGAGAGTCACAAAAGAGCATTAACCTGGTGGTTGACCCCTGTGAGCACAATGTAGTCCTGGTCATACCCCTGAAAATAACCAACAGTCACTCTTACAATTCGCTTTTCATTCCTGGTGTAATTTCTAAAATCAAAATGGGCTTTGCTATTACATGCTGTAGGAGAAAGAGTCTTCATCCTTGGTATACCCTTTCCATGGTACCCTAGTTCTATTTCTGTTGCTGTGGTCAAACACTAACAAGAATCACTTGGAGATGAAAGGGGTTATTTCAACTTGCCTATTACAGGGAAGCCAAGGCAGGAGTCCGAGGGCAAGAACTGAAGAAAGATCCTGGTGGAAGACTGCTAACTGGCTTGCTCCCCTTGGCTTGCTCAACCTGTTTTTATTTATATAACCTAAGACCACCTACCCAGCAGTGACACCACCCATGGGCTCTCCCACATTAAGTCATCAATCAAGAAACAATTTACTGACAAGCCTATACACCAATATGATGGAGACAAATTATCAACTGAGTTTTCCTTTTATTGAGTGACTCCAATTGTGTTATGTTGACAAAAAACTAACAAGCTTCTGTGATATCAGCTGAAAAAGAACTAGCCTGTTTAACCAGTCATCATTGGTCCAAACAATTTACCTTCCTGGGCCATTAGGCTATTCTGCCTTGTGCTACTGATGCACCTTGGGACAAGGAAAGAATTTTAAGTCTACATTAGGCTTGTCCTCAAACCATTAACTCTACATAGTAACTAATTCTTATTGGCTATTAATATAAGTCTAAGACATTAAGAATAGTTAGAGAACAAACTATTGCACTTAAGATTTATATGTATGTATAAATATAAATTCTTCATTTATATTAATCCATTTTCAAAAGAACAGTTCATATTACATATCAAAGAGCTTTCTGTGATTTAATGAAAGACACACATGCCCAGGGAGAGCCTCTCTGCTGGTTCCTCAGTGGTCTGTGCTAATTATAACCACCAATAACCATAACTTTCATTCTTAACCAAGAGAGAGTCGTTACATCATACAATGCCAAAATTCATATTACTCATGAAGATTCTGCCTGTGTAGTCTTTTACATAATATTTTACAAAAAAATCATAGCTAGGAAATGAATTAAGCTAAGATTGTTCATTCAGTTATTTTAACATAATTAAATAAGCGACACATGCTGAAAGACTCTGGGAATAAAGTTGTGCTGAACTGGTATCCCATCTGAAAATGCCCCCAGGTAACAAGAAGCCTGGGGAGAAAAGCTCCCATAGCCCCAGGACACTCTCTGGGAAAACAGCCTAATGGAGAGCATGCATAGGCACCCAGGGCTCTGCAGCCACAACTTCCTTAATCTGCAGTTGCTCTCAGCTGCATGACCACTGCACGCATCTCTTCATGAGGTGAACATGAAAAGAAATTGCTCCCAACCACAGCGACAACGCAGCTTGTTGTGTGGAGATATATAATAGGAAGAGGGAAGGTTAAAGCTCTCTTGTCTAGGTGTTGCAGAGGAAATCTGTATTTGTGTATTTGGTAAGAAATGTTCTACTTTCAGAAGTTACTACAGCAGGCCAATCAAAGTTTCCACTTCAGAAAGGGCTACTTCAGAGCCTAGGAGATGATTCAGGTGGTAAAGCACTTGTTTCATTGCATGAGGACCCCTGAGCTTGATTCTTCCAAGTCCATGGTAGAGCATATTTGAGATCCCAGCAGTGGGGAAGTAGAGACCACCACATCCTTCGGGAAACCTAGGGTACTTGGCAAGCCCCGAGTCATGAGAGACCGTGTGTGTGTGTGTGTGTGTGTGTGTGTGTGTGTGTGTGTGTGCGTGTGTACGCACGTGCATGTATAAACAGACAGATAGACAGATAAATTGAGCCTGAGGAATGTCAGCCCGAGGTTGTTCTCTAGCTTCCAAATGCATTGGCACACACATGCATATGTATGAAGACACAGTAATTAACATGCGAACACATTTGTATACATATGAAATGGATACTTTGGGGATATTGAAATGGAGCACTTTACTCAGTCATTGATTTAAAAGATATTTACTGTTATCAAAGCAAGAATTCAGAGACTTCCATTTGGAAGGGCTTTCTGTTGCTGTGTTCTACTTATTTGATCTTAAAACAATACATAGATATGAGTATGGGAACTATCATCTATTTCCTCATGGTGACAGTGACTTTCATCTCCTGTCCTTGTCACCATTAGTTTCTCTCTTATTTTAGGAATGTACTTGGATTTGTAAGTGAATTGGCCCCTCCACAACCTGAACAAGCCAAGGAGGAAGCTGAGTTGGCTTCTAAGGTCTTCTTTGTGGTCCTCCAACATCCTTGCCACTTTCTCACACATAGAAAACATTCTTCTCCTTCTAATAGGACAAAATGGGACTTGCATGCTGTTCCTGCAACCACATGTGTCACATTGTTTTGTAGAAGCTGAATTGTACATTAATGCTCAACGGCTTGATCAAGTTACAGTGCTTTGATAAAGATGAGCCACCACCATCCCTTGTGTGATTTGTCTTTTCTTTTTCTTCTGTGCATTGATTCCAAGGCTGACTTATGAATCTTCCAGGGGAGTGTGAGTGCTGGAGCATCATAGAATTTTAGTGGGCTATACCAACACAAAAGGAAGTTTCTCATTCATTGTACGAATACAGTCATTCTAGGGGAGTGCTTACAGTCCAAGATTCTTTGGTCAGATGTTTCCCAAATCTTGACTGGAAGAATAATTTCATCTCATAGCATCACAGTTTCAACAGATCAGAGTATCCTCCGCTGTTAGCTCCTAAAGGAAGGCAAAGATATGAAGGTGATGCCCTTACTGACTTCAGCTCTACTCAATGTGTTTGCAAAAGCATGGAAAGGTAACATGTTGCCAGATCCCTTGTGGATCTCCAATATCCTTTCATTGTACTCTCACACATACAAAGCTCATTTCCCCTCCTGGTGAGACAGTGGGAGCCACTTAGTTTTTCTGTCTTCAGTTAGAAGACATGAGGGATGTGTCAGATTTAGATCCCAGGAACCCAACATTTTCCATTGGTTCTAAGGCACACTTCAGATCATGTGTTCCTTGCAGATTTCTCCCTCTCTTCTCCCCAGCCTCCCTCCCTCTCCATATCTTCTTTCTTCTCAATCCTTTCTTTCTTTATGAGACAGAACCTTGTATTGTAGTTTAACTGAACAGTTTGTAATCTTGTAATCTTCCTGCCACAGTCTTTTGAGTGCTAGAGTTAGAGGTATGCATTTTCAAGCCAGGCTTTCTTTGCATATTTATAGTTATTTTCTATTCTAAGTCTGCAATTTTTAGGAGTAAACATGCATTTGTTAAGTGTTGCCTGGACTTCAGCTTCTAGATGGACCCCAGCTATTTCATTGGTTTTGGTTTTGTAGGAGTTTCTGTCCTAGACTGGCTCACACACAGGAACCCCAGACTGTTTCCATCTGTAGTGTGTTCTATAGCACAAGGCTCATTGCATGATGGGCAGAACTGAAGCCCCTGTTTGTGAGTTATAAATCACCAAAATGGTAAAAAAACATATGTGATAAGGAAAATTAATGTAGGAAGCACTTGGTTTAGTCTCCAGTTCTGTATAAACTTGGATGGATGGTTACACCTGAGATCTCAGCATTCTGGCAGGTGAAGGCAGGAGGGATAGAAGATCATCTTTATGTACATAGTAAGTTAAGTTAAAGGTTACCCAGAATTACTGAAGAGTTTGTCTCAAGAAGAAGAAATACAGAAAAAATAAAACTCATGTAGTTTTTTGTTACATTATGAATGAAGTGTGAAGGTAACAGAATCATTGAAAGAAGCAAGACTGAATCTGCAAAATACATAAATCCATATACACACAACATAGACAATGCTTATGTAAAGCTTGGAAGAGAAAGATGTAGATTGCTACTGCTAGGTCTGAGTTTTTTTTTCTATCATCATCATCACCATCATCATTATTGTTATTTTGCATCCCTACTGCAGTTCTCCCTCCTTCTTCTCCTTCCAGTCCCTTCCCCTTACCTCCCCTCTGCCTTGCATCCACTCCTCCTCCATTTCTCTTCATAGAAAGACAGACATCCCATGGGTACCAACCAGCTACGGTATACCAAGTTGCAGTAGGACTAGGCATCTCCCCTTCTATTAATGCTGGATGAGGCAACCCACTCTGAGAAAACTGTCCCAAAATATGGTAAAATATTCAGAGACAACCCTTGTTCCCAGTGTTAGGAGTCCCACAAGAAGACCAAGCTACACACTAATAACATATATGCAGAGGGCCTAGGTCAGTCTCATGAAGGCTCCCTGGTTGTCAGTTCACTGTCTGTGAGGTCCTACAAGCCCAGGTTCTTTTGCGATGTCCTTGTCTCCTCTGACACCTACAATCATTCCTACCCCTGTTCTGCAGGATTCCCTGAGCTCTGACTAATGTTTAGCTGTGGGTCTCTTCATCTGTTTCCATCATTTACTGGGTGAATCCTCTCTAATGAGAATTGGGCTAAAGCACATGTCTATGACAATAATAGAATATCATCAGGAAACATTTCATTGACTTTTTCTTTTGTCCATCAGGTTTGGTTCTATACTAAGTCTCTGGACTATTCAGTCTCTGGGCCCTGGCCCTCCAGACAGTGTCAGGGGTGAGTTCCCTCTTGTGTCATGTGTCTCAAGCTGTACCAGTCATTGGTTGGCCACTCCTATAATTTCCGCAGCACATTTATCGCAGCATATCTTGTAGGCAGGACATATTGTAGGTCAAAAGTCATGTGGCTGGGTTGGTGTCCCCATACCTCCTCTGGAAGTCTTGCCTGGTTACAGGAGATGGCCAGTTCAGGTTCCATCTTCCCCATTTCTGTGACTCTTATCTAGGGTCACCCTCATAGATTCCTGGGAGTTTCCATTGCACTAGGTTTCTAGCTCATCCCTGAGATGCTCCCAGATTCCAGTTGTCTCTCCCAGTACTCTCTCCCTCCATCTTTCTCATACCCCTATTTTCATCCCCCAAGCCCTCCACCTGCATGCAATCTCTATTCTATTTCACCTCCCCAGGGAGATTAATGTGTTCCCACCTGAGTCCTCCTTGTTACTTAGTGTCTCTGGGTCTGTGGATGGTAGTATGGTTATCCTTTACTTTACAGCTAATAGTCACATATGAATAATTACATATCATGTTTGTCTTTCCGGATCTGGGTGACCTCACTTGGGATGATTTTTTTTTCTAGTTCAGTGCCTGCAAACTTCATGATGTTATTTTTAACATATGAGTAATACTCAGTTGTGTAAATGTACTCTATTTTCTTTTGCCATTCTTCAGTTGAGGAACATCTAGGTTGTTTCCAGTTTCTGGACTTTATGAATAAAGATGCTATGAACATAGTAGAGGAAGTATCCTTGTGGAGTGATGAAACATCCTTTGTGTATTTGCCCAGGATTGGTATAGCTGGATCTTAAAATAGACTGATTCCTAATTTTCTGAGAAACAGCCATATAGATTTTCAGTGTGTCTACACTCCCACCGGCAGTGGAGGAATGGTCCCTTTGCTCCACATCCTCTCCTGCATGAGCTGTCACTTGTGTATTTGATCTTAGCAGTTCTGACAGGTGTAAAATGGAATTTCAAAGTCCTTTTGGTTTGCATTTTCCTGATGGCTAAGGATGTTGAACATTTCTTTAATTGATTCTTAGCCATTTGAGATTTTCTGTTGTTAATTCTCTGTTTAGAACTGTACCCAATTTTTAAAATTGGATTATTTAGTTTTGAAATTTACTTTTTTGATTTCTTTGTATATTTTGGATATTAGCCCTCTGTTGGATGTGGGGTTAGTGAGGATCTTTTACCATTTTGTAGTCTGCCATTTTAAGATATTAATGGTGTCCTGGAACTGACTTGTGAAGCAACCTTGATTCTTATCTAAATTTAAACTGGAAAATAAAATTAAAAAAAGATATTAATGGTGTCCTTTGCCTTACAGAAACTTTTCAGTTTTATAAGATACCACTTATTTACTGTTCTTCTTAGTGTCTGTGCCATTGGTGTTCTGCTTAGGAAATTGTCTCCTGTGCCAATGGATTCAAGGTATTGCACACCTACTCTTCTACTAGGTTCACTGTAGCTGGTTTTATTTGAGGTCTTTGTTCCACTTCTACTTGAATTTTGTGCAGGGTGATAGGTGTGGATCAATTTGCATTCTTCTAAGGGAAAGAAAACATCCTGGAATTAGATAATGACAATTTTAACACGTGTTGTGAATATACTAAAACTCAATGAAAGTGCCCTCTGAAAAAGCCAACTTCATGGCATCTGAATTTTTATCTCAATAAAAATTTACTACAGAGAGAAATTGATATAAAAACATTACTTTTAGTCTGCTAAAACTGGCTTTGTTGAGGTAAAGTATCTTAGATATTTTAAGCATCATAATAGCTTAATTTACATTTAATGTGGCATAAATTATGTTATCATCCTAACTGGCTCTGGTGAGGAATTGATGTCCTTTAGAAATATTAATGTCATACTTGAAATTTGGGACTGAAAACTGCAAAATTGTAGATAGAAAGATTCTAGATTCCCAATCCTGGTTTTAAGAATTCATTAAGTAAGTAATTGGAGGGTGGATAAGGCATGGGCGGATGACCCTACAGGTTGTAGGTAAGATGAAGCTGATGTGGGCTTCATAACACATTGACTAGTGGTATTAGTGTGAGACTATGTTTATGTGGTACCAACACTGGAAAGAATATAGAGATCACTCTTCCACCCTGTGTGTTACAAGTTCGTTAAGGAGTTATATACTTTACACACTTACCACTGTACCAACTAAGTTGTGTCACCAAGTCTTCAACCTTTTCTGTTTTTATAATCATACAGACACAACACACACACACACACACACACACACACACACACACACACACACACGACCCTTATATTAGCCATACCTGGAAAGCCGTTTAACTTCTCCTTGTAAAGGAAAAGAAATAATTATGAAGACGGAAGCATAAAAATCTTATGTTTTCATGAAAAAAAGTGAAAAATATCCCCAATCCCACCTTTTAAAGTTTCTCTCAGGGAACACTGCTACTCATAGTCAACACTTATATAACACTTCAGAATTTCATCACATCTGTACGCTGAATGCCAAAGGTAACACCTACTGCAGGAATTACACTCTGTGCATTTAATTCCAGGAGTCTAGAGGAATAGTAAAAATATCACTACCATTTTTTAAAGTTGTTAGTATCACACATCCTAAATATGCGTTAATGAAACCTCCAGTGTTTCTGCAAAAGTGTTTCTGTGAATGGAGATGGGTGAAGCTAATGTGGCAGCCTGCTTCTTGTTTTGGTTTTATTGAGAAAATGTTAAATCTGACTTAACTGAGAGCATTCTCCAAAAGATCAGCACAATTTAATTGACTTCATTTTCACTAATCTAAGAAGGAAGATGAGATGTGACATACTAGGCCACTGTCAAAATCATATTTATATTTGATGTATTTTACAAACCTATGCAATTAAGTTGCCAGAGCTATCCCCCAACAGTAATAAAACTCTGGTATGTGCTTAGTAAGAATGTTGACAACATTCCTTTGAGATATGAGGTATGAATATTATTACAGCTGGAGAAAGAGATGATGGTAAGTTGAGTGACTTGTCCAAGGAGACACCATAAATTGGATATAGTCTTTGGGGATGACCTTCACTTCCTTTAAGACTTTGCTCTGTGATACTATGTGGCCTTTCTGAGCGGCTGGAAGTTTCCTCATTAACCTTGCAGTTAATCTTCATGTTTTATGAGACCTTTTCTAGATACATAAATACAGTCTTTTTAATACAATTTTTCAGGCCATGTAAATTAAAGAAATCCATTCCTAATAAGGACCAGAGAAAATCTACTGTATCCACATGATATTGGAAACCCAGTGACTAATGGCTTCCATCTGCCCCTAGTAAATGAAGGGAGCTTATCATATGGCCTTGTCTGTTATCCTTATTATTTGGGATTGATACATAAATACATTAGAAGTACTAGCTAGACTTTGTGATAATGGGAGCAATATGTGGAATATAATAGGAACTTCAAAGATTTCTTAGTGAAGTAGGTCAGAAAAGAACCTTCATTCCAACAATGAAAGTGTTATTTGCAAATTTCCATTTGTTCTTCTCTATGTCACGAGCTGGATATCTAGAAACTAGTTTCAGAAAGAAGGGAAGCTATACTTCATTCACAAAATATCTCTCAGAGAATTTTATGGTACTCCTCAGGTACTATCAACAGTCTTGGATTAGTCTTCAGGAAAGTGTGTAACTCAGACATGAATTGATACTACAGCCTGATTGCAGGATGTCTTTTAGATAAAAACCTCAATTTTTATGTATGTCCTTCAAGTGGTAAAATTACCTAGATTATCAAGGGTAATCTTATTTTTTAAAAGCCAACCAGTTATGAGGAATGATCACATTTTGAAACACTCTCCCACTATTTTACTATTTGAATTAGTAAACTGGCATTATAACCGAGCAAATTTGGTACATGATAGTAAGGTTTACAGTCTACAATTTGTTAACTTGGTACCTATAATATCTCTATAATCCAACGTAATATCCAAATAAAGAACCATTAAACAACTCCCATATATGTAATACTGATCATATCAACTCCTTTCCCAAAAGATGATCAAACTCTTCAGTTGATTGATGTTCTTTTCTTTTCTATTTCTATCCTGTAACTTTGAAACTGTGATATAAATTAAATAGTACTGCTTAATGGGATGAGAAGGAAGAAAACAAAGATATTTGACTCATGTATATATATGCATATATGTTTGTGCACACATGTAATTATATAATAAGTAATGAAGAAATTGTCATAATTTTTACACTCATCAAATTTGCAATTAATTATATGATTTTTCATTTTTGGCTGCCCTTTTATGTTAGCCATGCCACAGCTCCTCTGACTTTTGTAGTCACCTGAATGGGTCATGCTTGTTTGTTGTGTTGGATGTTTCAATTCTTCATTTCTAAATGGTTTCAGCCAATTATAATTGAGGTAAACTGTAATAATTCTTATTTATTATACCACATGACAGGAAAAAATTACAACATACCCCAAGGTACCTTTTATATTTTGATTTGGCATTCCTTGCATTCATTGTAAAAGAATAATCTAGTACTGCTTGGTGACTAGGGTCAATCAGTCACTCCAGTCAATGAAATAATTCCTTTCTCTGGCTATCAGTTCAGATGTCTGAGAAGCCAAAAGTAGTTTGTGCTAAAATAGGGTATTCAGTCAGCTATGTTAAAATGATAGGATGCATAATAAGATCTGTGTATGCCATGATCAGGGCCCTCTATCTCTTCTTCATCTACTGTAGAGTCCTTTGATTAGGAGAAAAGCTAAAACTATTCACTAGATCCTTATGAGTCACTGGAACATGGAGGTCCCAGAGGTACCAAAACAACACAGATCACTGCTCTGGTTTGCCCTTAGTAACTAATTTTAAGTCATATTGCTAAAGAAATCACACCCTTTGGTTACAGGATGGAGAAATCAATCTCAAATTACCAGGAAGCTCTCTCCCGGGTGCCCAGAATTCATAGCTATCAAAGGTGTTTTGTAGTTTCTTTCTTTCCAATGAAAAGGTGAGACACATCACTTAAATCTCGACTAATATTTCAAAAATGATACAGATAAGTTTTTATAGAATAGAGTTGTGAAAGTTAAGATTCTTAAAAAAAAGAAATAAGGCAATGATGGATGGATTTAGAGATCATCATTATCTAGGAAAGAATAGTAAACTGAAATTCTTGGGGATTTCTTTCCTGCTCTTTAACTTGGTGCTCTAAAAGTACTTGCAATGCTTGAGGTAAGAACTTCAAGATTCAGTGCCTTCTAGATACTCAAGCACATTTCTTTTCATATTCAACATTCATTCATTTCATGCAGCGATAACCAGAATCTTCTGTTCCCTCCAGCATGGCGGCTTTCTCTAAGGCCTAGGTTCATTGATAATGAAAGATCATGCTTTGTTAAAAATGTCATGCAGAAATGAAGCATGCAAGCCTGAGTGAAATGTTAGGTTGCCTGGGTTATATAAGACATTCAAACACAGAAAACTGGTTTTAAGTACTAGTGGGGAAAATGTTCTGTGTGATGCAATTTTCAGATCCAAGAAGGAGATTGGGATGATTTTGAATCTTGTTTATAATGTCAAAGGGTAAAGGTTACCGGGGTCAATTGTTTGACTTGTCTTACAAACAAGGAAGCTGATGTTGTGTTGGGTTGAATAAGATTGACCCCACTGGTCATATATTTTAATGCTTACTCATCATGGAGTGGCACTGCTTGAGAAGGATTAGGAGGTCAGGCACTGTTGGAGGAAGTGTGTCATGGAAGAGGAAGGTGGGATTTAAGATTTCAAAACTCCATGCCAAATACAGGGTCTCTTTCTTCCTGCTGCCTTTGGATCCGGTACTAGAACTCTCAGTATCTTCTCCAGTACCATGCCTGCCTATGTGCTACCATGTACCCTGCCATGGTGATAATGCACTGAACCTCTACAACAATAAGCAAGCACCAATTAAATGCTTTCAAAGAGCTGCTGTTCTCATGGTGTTTCTTCACAGCAATAGAACACTGACTAAGACAACAGTGCATCAAACAGATTCAGCATTTACCTCTCAAATTCTGAAGTAACATGGTGTTCCTGTTAGTCAACGCAAGTAATTAGTCAAAATCTCTGCACTTCTGATTTTGTGTTTGATATTCTCTTCTGAAATCTCTAATAAAGAATCCTGATTTTCACCAATTCACTTTTTCTCAAGCTCTAAATTGTACTTCAGTGCCTGACATTACCCTTCATAGGTCCAAGATTCATGTGACAAATAAATATTTCCTCTCTGAGATGTGAATTACAGACAGCCTTATTTTAAGGAGCTATCAGATCTCTGCAGTCTTTAAATTGGATTTTCTTCCAAGATACATATTTTCCCATTTAATAACATGTACAAATTCAATTTCCTTCATTTTTGTCAGTACCTAAACCTTGACTTACCGAGAAACCTTTCCTTTATGAACTCTAATCTCAAACTATGAGCACTATTCTTTTTTGATTTATTCATGGGGTTAAGAAATAAGCTCTAAACATTGCAACATTGAGCACTTCATCAGGTAACCACAAAATTAAGGATACTAAGCAATGTAAAAGAAAATATATTTCCTTAAAAGCTGATGATATTAGATATCACTAGACAGAATAAGGTAAAAAATGACTTTATGGATACATGGCTGGTACAGGATTTACAGAGACCTGTAATTATAGTGTCTGTTTATGATACGGAATTTGTAGCATGGATGTTTCACAGTGTAAGTCAGAATCTTTATGTAAAAAAAAACGATCAAACTCTAAGCTCTCTTCCTTAATGGCTCACTTCTTGCAGGATGAAGTCCAAATATCCCAAAATGCACTGCAGTTCTTCACACGTTGCAGATCAGCATCTGCCTCATCATTCCATTCCCTACTTTTGTATAGTATTGCTGTGCTCCATGAGCCATTTGCATTCTTATCATTCATCTTTTGATATTGTTGTGTCTTCAAATTAGGCATTCTCCTCTAGTTACACAACCTGGAAATCTTCTATGCCAGGTTGAAAGCAAATCTCAGAAGTTGTTCCTTACTCCTTAGTTCATACTCTTATTTAACCAACAAATACCCTTGATCCATATGTTCCTCTTCACAAACACAAATAAATGCTCACACACATTTCTTGAAAAATGAATGGGTCTTCTGTTGGTGCATATACAATAGTTAGTATATCCCTCTGTAATCCATCGATTCTAATAATTTAGGCATTAATCCATTCATAAATTGCTTGCAAAGTAAGAATTGAGTGTTTTTGCAAAGTAATGGTGAGTCAGAGATATAAATGCTGGAATTGAGAAGAGAATCAAGAAGTCTGGTAATCTTAGGTAAGCAATATAGAGTCTACCTGAAAGTCTTTTACTAAGATTATGACTTGTCACTTGTTGTATGAGGTCCTTGGAGAAGAGGGACCTTATTAATAGTCCTTGAATGTGAAAGGCTTAGTAGTCTTGTTTGTGAACACAATACAACTATATTATTCCTGCTGCTCCAAGTTTTCATGTTTTATGTTAATTCCTTCACAGTCCACTGAGGCAGATTCTTATTGTTCCTAGAAAGGGCATATTACTTGCCCAAGGTTATACAATTGTTGAGAAGTAGATGATAAAGTGAACTCAGGTATATCCAACTCTTCACAAAAAGTGATTGAGAGAATGAATTAAGGTTTGAGTTCAAGACCAGACAACTCTCCACCTCGTGCTCCTAATAGTGCAGGTAATGGCTGACCTCAGGAAGAAGAAAGCGAAGAGCTTCAATCTCCATGCTTATTATGGAGGAAGTGGCAGATGACTTATGGGTCTGGAGAGTTTGCAACTTATGCTGAATGTATCTGCTGTGTATGTGATTCAAGACAACAGCAGCACTTTTTGGTTAATATATTCAAGTTTTCTCTTTTGTAAAGACTGTTTTAGATTTCCCCCCAAAGACAACAAACTAACTGAGGTTAGTAAATAAATCTTTGCTTTTCTCATCCTGGGTTGGGTTCTCCAGAGTTACCCATTTCACTTTAATGATTGTACTTAGGAAGGTCTTGCCTGTGTGACTTTTGCTCAGAGATCCACCCTAGAGCCCACCCTTGGGTCTCCTGATGAAGCAGTCTCATGTTATTCCAAGAGTGAATCTCTTAGCTTCTGACATTATTCTAATGTCACACACAGCAGGGACAGTTTAATTACCCATATCATAATTTTTACATTAGATCATAGCAAATAGGATCTCTACAGTTGGCTAAAGTCTTTCTAGCCTTTTCCCTTTAAAACTCTCAGATATCCAGGAACTTTATTTACTTGAATGTTTTCCAATGTCAATACGGAAGAAGAAGTATGCGTATTGGTAGGTGTTAGAATTGCATCAAAGCTTGGAGGAGTTTTGTTATAAACTTTTGAATTCCCCAATGATACAGAAGCCTGTTACTATATGTCATTCAACTTTCTTTTCTCAGTCACAAAAGTAAATAAAATATGAATATATTGAATAGTAGTAATATATTTTTTTTGGTTTTAATGAGACAGGGTTTCTCTGTATTGTTTTGGAGGCTGTCGGTCCAGCCCGGCCTTGAACTCACAGAGATCTGCCTGCCTCTGCCTCCCGAGTGCTGGGATTAAAGGCGTGCGCCACCACCGCCCGGCGGTAGTAATAGTTTTAACAATGAATTTTTCCTGTTTTCTTGTAGAATTGACACTTTGAAATATTAAGGCCATTTTATAAAAGTACTTAATTGGTTTTTAAGGGGCTGTAGAATCCCGTTACATTAGGTCATATTTTCATCTTTGTTTTAACCTTCCTGCATACTTTGTTGAATATTTCAGACTTAAAATGCTTATTGGAAAAGAACTTCCATGCAATGGGAGCTGAGGAGAAGCCTCTTTTGCTCATAACTTTGTGTTTCTCTTTAGCAAGATATCATTAATGAAACACTACAGACCCCTAACTCCCATTTCCTCTACCAGAAGAATAGAGGGATTTCTTTTTTATCTTACATATTTTTTCAGACTAAAATTTCACACTTCTCTTTCTTTCCTCCAAACCCACATACTCCTCTTCACTTGTTTTCAAATTCATGGCCTCCTTATTCATTAATTGTTATCACATGCATATAAATACACATATACACTCCTAAATATAATCTGCTTAGTGTGGATAATGTTACCTGTATGTATGTTTTCAGTCAGGGCTGACCATTGGTTTTAGATAACCAATCGACATAGTCTTCCCTGGGGAAGACTATTTTTCTCCATTACTTGGTTACCCATAGTTTGCTACGTAAGCTTGAAATCTCTTGTTCTTTGTCCTGTCCCTGTGCATTTTGGCATGTCTATTGAATTTCTTTTTCAGCTCATGTTTGGGCAATCAAACATGAGATTTTATACACACATTGCTAGAAGGCACAATCCCAGAACAAAATCCCTGATCTTCTTCCCGTTACAATATTTCTGTCCCCCTTCCACAATGTTCCCCAAACCTTGGGTGTCCTTGTTTTCTTTCTTTCGTGAGATATACCTTGTTGAAGACAAGGGCTTTGGTGTACATGAGTGCCACTAGCTTCTGGATTGGAAGATTACAATCTTCCCAGATACCATGATTCTGGATTCAGAGGCATGAATGGGTGTGTCAGATGTAGTACCTATTCAGCTCTGATTGGACCAAATCAAGAAGAAATTTTGTCAAACAAGAATTTCTCAAAGTTTAGTCACAGAAACAGTTTTAAACAAATTGTGAATACAATTTTACCTTTAGACACCAGAACTAAAATTCAGTTGTGGTAACATATTATTTATAATTTATTAAAGCTTGCCTGAGGATTCAGAAACCAAAGTCAGACATAAGCTATAGAGATCAGGCAGTGGTGGCACACACCTTTAATTCCAGTTCTCAGGATTAAAAGGTGGATCTCTGTTAGTTCAAAGGTCACCATGGCCTATACAAGATTGAGGAACAACAGATCTCATGCTTTGATCTCAGCAGTTGGGATCACATGCCTTTAATCTGAGCATTAGGGAGATATATAAGACAGACAGGGTCTCAGTCACATTAAGGATAGGAAGACATTGAAGCCTCAGGATTCTCCAGCCTCTCTGAGGAGAGGCAGCCATCTGAGGTTTGGTGGAGCCAGGATCACCTTTCAATCTGAGGTAGAGTGAGAGCTACTGACCAGCTGCTTTGCTTTTCTGATCTTCAACTTGAAGTTTGAACCCAAACGTCAATCTCTGTTTCTTTTATTTTTCATTTTACATTCAATAGTACTGGAGTTACAAATCACAAACTCTCTTTATGTTGGAACTGTATGTTGAACTCTATGTTGAAATATCTGCCATTATCTAGTTTAAGAAATATCAAGTACATGGTACAATTGTGTTCATGCCTGCACTCAAGTGCATGTATCTCAAAGCCAACCTCCAGAGGACATTGGTGTTAATGTGCCAGAACCAATATTAAAGGATACTTGATCTAAACTTAATACTTACTCTAATTATCTGTGAACTCTATGAATTAAGGGTTTTCTGTCTGATTTTTTTAAAATCTCACAATGGAATTGTGAAGACTGACTAAAGCAAGGGTTTACATTTCTCAGAGTAGGGAAATACGTGAGATTATCTCCTAGTAGAACATTCTTTCTGTTTTTTCCTCCAAGGGAAATAAATTGCCAGATTTTTAAAAGGTTGAAGCATTGTTAAATATGTGATGAGAGGATAGATAGATACATACATAGATACATAGATAGATAAAGTTAAATAGATAACCAAAGATAAGGTTTCTGGTTAATTTTAAGGATTCCCGTTTCAGTTGAAGTAAGTGTTTTCACATTCTTCTGGGAAGGTTATCAGAGGCAGGAAAGGATGTGGCGACAGGACTGTGCAGGAGCAATGGACCATAAAACCAAATATTTGTTCTTCCTACTGAGCACCAAGGATAACTGTGGCTTGGAAGGGAACTCCTCTGGACACACCTCTAACAGTGAATGAAACTTCCAGATTTCTCAGATGTGCCTCGTTTGAAGATTAGTTCCCACCGGGAGATACCTTACCCCAAAGGTCATGTTGAGTCAGATTTATGGGATTCTCATGTCATCTTTACTAAGTATTGTCAGAAAGTACGGTGATGTACTTTAAATAGAGCCATACTTCATTTTAATGATAGAAAATGCCTGTAGGGACCCTGTATTGTTGAAAATATATTTATTTACATCCGTGAAGCTTTTCTCTGAAAGGAACATTCCAGCAAGATTTAGTCAGTTTACACAATGCACTTACTTGTTGCAATGTCACTGTCACAGTATCACTCGGTTCCAGTCTCAGATGTTCCCCATTCAGACTTCTTTCTCCTATGCTCTGTATTACTGTTCTCTCTGTTTCTAAAGGATTGGTGATGTATTCCTTTTTTAAAGAATATAATCAGCTACATTCACTCATTTATTATACAACAAAACAAGAAAGAACTGGTTAAACTTACAGGAATTTAAACTTTAAAATGACAACAGTGAAGTATATTTAAGATTTGAAAATAATTAAATAGTATAAACGTTCATGCAAGTTAAAATGCATTTATTCATCAGGAAACACACACTGATATTTTGGATGTGTAGAAAGTATGAAAGTTGACCCCAATTTCTGGGAATTATTGTATGGTATGATGGTATATGTGATATTTTAAAAGTTTGAAATTTTATTTTACTATTTGAACTTTATGTAATAAATATAACTGTTGTAGTTAAAATGAAATTTTAAAGAGTCCAAATGAAAGAAATGGTGTTTTTGAAGATGAAAAGGCAGCTTGTCTCAGTTCTTGTGTGCTATGTAGATGTTTGAGATCATCATCTCTGCTGAACATAAGTACCTTCAGAGAGACAAAGTTGATATAGTCATGCTCTATAATCCTACTCACCTTTTTCTCCCATGAAGATGGATTTCACATTGCTTTCTTACTTGCTACTTACTCAAGACACTTCGCAATAGAAATAACGCATAGCAAGATAAAAACAAAATTGGACGTGAGGACATAGATCTGTCAACCAGGAGAGAAGAATAAATAATATTTTATTGGTTGATGTTTGTTTTTAACATTTTCTTCCCTTTGTTTGCAGCAAGGAACAGATCATGAGGAAAACTATAGTTTCCCAGCACAATGCATTGAAAGAAATATTTCAGATCAGGGTCTAATACTGGATTCAACATGCACTGCGTAATTCAGTTATTTCACTGTTACTATTTGTCATTTTGTTATTGAACTTATCCACTATTTACCTGAAAAGTACATAATATTAAGATGAGCTTTGATGAAGACAAAAATTTGATAAATAAGCTAAGGGGATGAAATAAAAATAATAAATTGAAAAAATTAGATAGCATGGTAAGAAATAAAAATTTTCTAGGATGCATAGGAATGCAAAATGATATTCATCATAACATGACAGTGCAATATGGATTAAGGATAAAGACAAATTTGATATAGTCAGGATGTGACAATTGATTACATGTAGGGCATTTAGAGGAAGTGAAAAACATATTCCTTCATTTTTAATTTGGGTTAGCAGTAGTATTATTATTGACATGGATTATTGGTAAAAGTTGGTTTGAAGCGGGGGGGGGGTGTTTTCTGAACTTGTTAGATAGAACTGTCAGTGGGAATTCCAGGTGGAGTAATGCAGCAGAAATTTGGGTCAAGTTCTGAATCAAGGTCCAAGCCTGAGATAAGAATTTGGGAGTTATAATTCTTGGAAAGAAGTTGAAATCATAAAGAGGAGATGAATTCCAAGCCTGAGATGACATGAACAGTGTATTTAGGGAGCCTTGGGGAGCACCTGTATTCAGTGATTGGAAGAAGATCTCTGCATTGTGTCCAGTTTTCTGTGGTTTTCTCCATTTGCTGTAAAGAGAGGATTCTTTGATGAGGATTGAAAATACACTTATCTGTGTACATAAAAATAAGATTTAGAATGTAGTTGGGAAGTGGTAGATTATCTTCTAAGACCCATTACTTAGTCCCAGAAGTTGTCTACATTTCTAGGACCAGACATGATTTCCCTCTTGGATTGTCTATAGTCCAATTAGACAGTTGTTATTGCTGTGGTTCCTGGGCATCACAGTTGGGTAGGACCATTGAATGTTTCCCTCCCAAGGCAGCTTGCGTAGCACTTTCTGGTTATAGGAAAGATAGACTACAGGGAGGAAGCTTTCAGGTTAGATTCAGCTTCAGTCATTTGATTCCTGTGCTTTAGTGTGCAGTGTCTTCAGAAATAGGGACTCACTTTCAACATCTGAGATGCAACCAAGGGTAACAGCAATAACCTATTTGGTTTGGGAAGTCACTTGGACTATCCTGACTAACCATTCAAAAAGAGGTTTTTTGTTCCTGTATAATTTTGTAATATTTGTCTGTCCTTCTCCTTATATCTTGATATCCTATCCATTGAAGTCCCTCTCCCTGTTTTTATGTTTCCCATTTTATATAACTCATATCTTGATATTCTCTCAGGTAAAACTCCACCCTAAATCCATCCCTCAAATGTGGAAGAATAAAGAAAAATATCTGTAAGTGTATAAGGATAGTGACAAGCTAAGAGAGAAACCAGTCTTTCTACCTGGTATAAAGAAACTCAGGAAAATCCAGAATGATCAGCAAACTTGCTGAAGCAGTGTCTACAGGTGACCTTACTAGTATAAAAAAGCAAGTATGGGATGAATGGTCTTGGAAGTGCTACACAATGAATATAACAGAAACAGGTGCAGACTTCCCTCGAGAAGTTCAGGGACTCAGTCTATATCATACCTCATCCCCATTTAATGACGCAACCCAAGCTAAGACTTACATACTTACATTAACCAGGCCATCCAAAAAAATCTACTCAGTTTTTTCCCTCAATATATGTTTTTATTTAAATTAGAAACATGCATGCTTCACATGTCAATCCCAGCTCACTCTTCCACCCCACCTCCCTTGTCCCTCCAACAGCCTCCCCAACCCCCCACCCCATCCCCACATCATTCCTCAGAGAGGGGAGCATGAGCCTCTCCTTGGGGGGGATCTCCAGAGTCTGTCATTTCATGCAGGGAAGGAAATAGGCCCTTCCCCATGTGTTCAGGCTGAGAGAGGATCCCTCCATGTGGAATGGGCTCCATAAGTTCATTCATACACCATGGTAAACACTGATCTACTACCCTAGGCCCCAAAGATTTCTGAGACCTCCTCACTTACACTGCATTCATGGAGTCTGGATCAGTCCCCTGTTGTCCTCTCAGCCATTAGTTTGGGGTTCAAGAGCTCACCCTTATCCAATCAGCTGTCTTTGTGTGTTACACCAGCATGGCCTTGACCCCTTTGCTCATCACTCCTCTATCTCTGTCACTGGGTTCCAGGAGTTCAGTTCAGTGTTTAGCTGTTGGTATCTGTCTCTGCTTCCATCAGTCACTGAATGAAGGTTCTAGGATGACCTATAAGGTAGTCATCAAACTTATCATCAAGGAGGGGCTATTAATGTAGTCTCTCCACTATTGCTTAGTTTGCCAGTTGGTGTTATCCTTGTAGATCTCTGGAAATCTCACTAGTGTCACCTCTCTCCTCAAACCTATAATGACTCCATCTATTATGATGTCTCTCATCCTGCTCTCTATTCTTACTTCCTGCTCCCCCATGCCTTCTTCTCCCCTCCTCTTATTTCTATCTCTTTTTTCTTGGTTCCTTCTCCCCTCTCCCCTCCCACGATGTTCCCAATCTGCTTAGGATGTCTTGCCTCATTCCACTTCTCTGGGGTATCATGCATATCTCTTGGGAACCTCCCTGTTTCCCAGACTCACTGGCACTGGGATTGTAGGCTGACACTCCCCTGATCCATGCCTAAAATCCACATATGAGTGAGTATATACCATGTTTGTATTTTTGTGACTGGGTTATCTCACTCAGGATGGTTACTTCTAGTGCTATCCATTTGCCTACAAATTTCAAGATTCCATTGTTTTTTTCTGCTGAATAGTACTCCATTGTGTAAATGTACCATAATTTCTCTATCCACTCTTCAGTTGTAGGGCAGCTAGGTTGCTTCCAGGATATAGCTATTATATATAATGCTGCTATGAACATAGTGGAACAGAGATTCTTGTTGTGTGAATGGGCATCTTTTGGGTATATGCCCAAGAATGGAATTGCTGGGTCTTGTGGCAGACTGTGTCCCATTTTCCTGACAAATCTCCATACTGATTTCCAAAGTGGCTGTACAAGTTTGCACTCCCCCTAGCAATGGAGTAAGTGTTCCCCTTCAGCATAAATTGTCTTGGTGTTTTTTATTTTAGCCATTCTGACAGGAGTAAGATAACATCTCAGAGTTGTTTTGATTTGCATTTCCCTAATGGCTAAGGATGTTGAGCACTTTCTTAAGTGTCTTTCAGCCATTATAGACTCCTCTATTGAGAATTCTCTATTTAGTTCAGTCCCCCACTTTTTAAATTGAATCCTTTGGTGTTTTGGACACTTGCTTCTTGAATTTTTTGTAAATTTTGGAGATCAGCCCTTGATTAGATATGGGGTTAGTGAATGATCATTTCCCATTCTGTGGGTTGCCTTTTTGTCTTGCTGACTGTGTCCTTTGCCTTACAGAAGCTTCTCAGTTTCAGGATGTTGCATTTATTAATTGTCTAGCTCAATGTTTGTGTTACTGGTGTTATGTTCAGGAAGTGTTCTCCTGTAGCAATTCATTCAAGGGTACCTCCCACTTTCTCTTCTAAAAGGTTCAGTGTGGCTGGATTTATGTTGAGGTCTTTGATCCATTTGGACTTAAATTATGTGCATGGCGATAGACATGGATCGATCCACATTCTTCTACATGCCAGTATCCAGTTATGCCAGCATCATTTGTTGAAGATGCTATCTTCTTTCCATTGTATGATTTTAGCTTCTTTGTTGAAAACCAGGTGTTCACTGGTTTGTGGATTAATTTCAGGGTGTCCAATTCTATTCCGTTGGTCTACCTGTCTATTTTTGGGCCAATACTAAGCTGTTTTCAGGACTATAGCTCTATAATAGAGCTTGAAGTCAGGGATGGTGATGCCTCCAGACATTGTTTTGTTGAACAGGGTTGTCTTGCCTATCATGTTTTTTTTTTCCATACAAACTTGAGAATTGTGCTGGGATTTTGATGGGGATTGCATTTAATCTGTAGAGTACTTTTGGCAAGATTGCCATTTTTACTACATTGATCCTACCTATCGAAGAGCATGGCAAATCTTTCCATTTTCTGGTGTCTTCATTAATTTCTTTCTTTAAAGACTAAAGTTCTTGTGATACAGGTCTTTCACTTGTTTGGTTAGAGTTACCCAAGGTATTTTATGTTGTTTGTGGTAATTGTAAATGGTGATGTTTCTCTGATTTCTTTCTCAGCCCGTTTATTGTCTATATAATAGGGCTACTGATTTTCTTGAGTTGATCTTGTATCCTGCCACTTTGCTGAAGGTGTTTGTCAGCTATAAGAGTTCCCTGGTAGAGTTTTTTGAATCACTTATATAAACTATCATGTCATCTGAAAATAGTGAAAGTTTTACCTCTTCCTTTCCAATTTGTTTCCCCTTGGTCTCCTTTTGTTGTCTTATTGCTCTAGCTAGAAATTTGAGTACAATATTGATGAGGTATGGGGGGAAGGAACAGCCACGTCTTGTTCCTGATTTTAGAGGAATTGCCTTGAGTATCTCTCCATTAAGTTTGATGTTGGCTGTTGGTTTGCTGTATATAGCTTTTATTACGTTTGGGTATATTCCTATTATCCCAGATCTCTCCAAGACCTTTATCATGAATGGGTGTTGGATTTTTTCAAAGGCTTTTTAGCATCCAATGAGATGATCATGTGATTTTTGTTTCTCAGCTTGTTTATATGGTGGATTACACTGATGGATATATTCATATGTTGAACCATCCCTGCATCCCTGGAATGAAGCCTACTTTATCATGGTGGATGAGTTTTCTGATGTGTCTTGTATCCAATTTGTCAGTATTTTACTGAGTCTCTTTGCATCAATGTTCATGAGGGAAATTGGTCTGAAGTTCTCTTTTTTAGTTGTGTCTTTGTGTGGCTTGAGTATCAATGTTATTGAAGCCATGTAAAAGAGTTTGGTAATCACCCTTCTGCTTCTATTGTATGGAATACTTTGAGGAGAATTGGTATAACCTATTCTTTGAATTTCTCGTAAAATTTTTCACTGAATCCATCTGGCCCAGGGATTTTTTTGGTTGAGAGCCTTTTGATTACTGCTTCTATTTTATTAGGTGTTATAAGTCTATTTAAATTGTTTATCTGTTCCTAACTTAATTTTGGTAAGTATTATCTATCCAGAAAATTGTCCATTTCCTTTAAATTCTCAAATTTTGTGGAATATAGCTTTTCAAAATATGGCCTGATGATTCTCAGGATTTCCTCACTGTCCCATTGTTATGTCTCCCTTTTCATTTCTGATTTTCTTGATTTGCATGTTCATACTGTGCCCCTTGGTAAGTTGGATTAAATGTTTCTCTATTATGTTGATTTTCTCAGAGAACCAACTCTTTGTTACATTGATTCTTTGTATCATTTCCCTAGTTTCTACTTTATTGATTTCAGCCCTCAATTTAATTTTTTCTGGCGTTTGCTCTGATGGGACAAGCTTGCTTCCTTTTATTCTACAGCTTTCAGTTGTGCTGTTACCTCTCTAGTGTGACTATTCTCCAGTTTCTTCATGTGGGCACTTAGTGCTATGAACTTTCCTCTTAGCGCTGTTTTCAAAGTGTCCCATGAGTTTCGGTATGTTGTGTCTTCATTCTCACTGAATTGTAGGAAGTCTTTAATTTCTTTTTTTTATTTCTTCTTTGACCCAGGAGTGGTGCAATTGTGCATTATTCAATTTACATGACTTTGCAGGTTTTCTGTGATTTGTGTTGTTGAATTCTAACTTTAAGGCATGGTGGTCTGATAAGATACATGGAGTTATTCCAATTTTTTTTGTACCTGTTGAGGTTTGCTATGTTACCAAGTGTGTGGTTGATTTTTGAGAGGTTCCATGTGGCACTGAGTGTTTGGAAGGTGTGTCATAAAGATGTCTGTTAAACCTAACTGGGTCATAACTTCTATTAGATTCTTCATATCTTTGTTAAGTTTCTGTCTTGTGGTCCTGTTTTGTGATGAGAGTGGGGTGTTGAAGTCTCCCACTACAAGTGAGTGAGGCTTTATATATGCTTTGAGTTTTAGTAATGTTTCTTTTACAAATTTTGATGGCTTTGTATTTGGCGCATAGATGTTCAGAAATGAGACTTCATCTTGGTAGATTTCTTCTGTGATGAGTGTGCAATGACCTCCTTCATCTCTTTTGATTGATTTTACTTTAAAGTCTAATTTGTTAAATATTAGGATTGCTACCCTGCTTGTTTCTTTGTTCCATTTGATTGGAAAATCTTTTCCCAACCCTTAACTCTGAAATAACTTCTGTGTTTGAAGCTGAGTTATATTCCTGGTATGCAGCAGAAGGATGGGTTCTGTTTTCAAATCCATTCTGTTAATCTGTGTCTTTTTATGGGAGTGTTAAGTCCATTAATATTGAGGGAAATTAATGACCATTGATAGCTCATTCTCATTTATTTTAGAATGGTTGTTGGTGGTGGATTTTCGCCTGTTTTTCGTTTGCCTGTTGGTAATGTGGGATTATCTATTGCCTATGTTTTTTTCTGGTTGTAGTTAACCTCCTTGAGTTGGAGTTTTCCTTCTAGAATTCTCTGTAGGGCTGGGTTTGTGGATATGTATTGTTTAAATCTGGTTTATCATGAAATATCCTGTTTTCTCCATCTATTTTGATTGAAAGCTTTGCTGGGTACAGTTGTCTTGGCTGGCATCCGTAGTCTCTTAATGTTGATAGAATATCTATCCAGAACCTTCTGGCTTTAATAGTTTCCATGGAGAAGTCAGGTGTAATTCTGATAGGTTTGCCTTTTTATGTTGCTTGGCCTTTTTCCCTAGATGCTCTTAATATTCTTTCTTTATTCTGTATGTTTGGGGTCTTGATTATTATGTGTCGAGGGGATTTTTTGGGGGTCCACTCCATTTGGTGTTCTATAGCTACTTGCACCTTCATTGTCATGTCTTTCTTTAGGTTGGGAATGTTTTCGTCTATGATTTTGTTGAATATGTTTTCTGCCCCTTTGAGGTGGTTTTCTTCACCTTCTTCTATACCTATTATTCTTAGGTTTGGTGTTTTCATGGTGTTCCATATTTCCTGGATGTTTTGTGTTAGGGATTTGTTGGACTTAAATTTTTCTTTGGTTGATGAATCTAATTCTCTTAGTGTATCTTCAACACCTGAGATTCTCTCTTCCATCTCTTGTATTCTGTTGGTTATGCTTGGATCTCTAGTACCTCACCATTTTTCCAGCTTTTTATTTCCATCATTCCTTCAGACTCTGGGTTTTTTATTGTTTCTATTTTACATTTCAGCCCTTGCACTGTTTGAATATTTTTGCAATTTTTGCTTTGTCTTTTCTTTCATTTCTTGAATTTTTTTGGATTTTTTAAAATCTTCCATCTCTTTAAGGGGTTTTCTCATATCCTTCCATGAAGTTGTTTTTAATGTCATTCTCTTCTGCTTTATTTGTGTTGCGGTGTTCCACTCTTGCTGGTGTATGGTCTCTGGACTCTGGCGATGCCATATTGTTTTTTCTGTTTCTCCTTGTGTTTTTGTATTGTCTCCTGCCCATCTGTTCTTGCAGTGGGTTCCAGAAGGTGCGTCTTCCTCTCCTGGTTTCTGTGGGACCAGAGTTCCCTTCTGGTGGGTGTAGGCAAGTCTAATGCTCTGGTAGCTCTCCACTACCTGGTGGAGAAATGGACTAGGATGCTGCGGTGCTTTGGATCCAGCTGGCATGGATGGGAGCCCCAGTGGTAGACCCCAGGCACAGGAGTGTGGCCTGGAGACAGGCCCTGATAGTCTCAGTTACGTGGGTGGAACAGGAGACTAGGATGCTGGGGTGCATTGGCTCTAGCTGCTGGGATGGAAGAAGCAATGGTATACCCCAAGCACAGGCAGCTGGTCTAGTCCTAGTCTCATGGGTGGAGCAGGAGACCATGGTGCCTAGGCTCCCCCCTCAGCTGGAAGTCACAGTGGCAGATCCCAAGCACAGGGAGCCAGCCTAGTCTGAGGGTGGAGCAGGAGACTAGGCTTCTGGGGTGCCTTGGCTCCTGCTGCTGAGATGGAACATGCAGTGGTAGACCCCAAGCACAGGCAGCCGGTCTAGTCCTGTGGGTGGATTAGGAGACTAGGGTCTCCACTCAGTTTTTAAAATTCATTTTCTAACTTCATAACACCTGAGATGAATAGGTAAGCAATTTTGTAAGCATGTAACAAGACACAAAATAATACTTGAAGAAGTATAGTGTATATGTGATTTACTGTAATTGCACCTGGACAAAACACAGCAAACTAAAAGTAAACGATACCCTACTAAATGCAAGTACATTTACAACTTTCAGGGAGCAGTTAATGGAATCAAGAAATCCTGGTGAGTGCAACTGAATATATGTGTTTGCTAGCACCCAACAGCAACATGATTTTGTCATATGGTCCTTCCAATAGCTATGTTCAGATTTAAGTGAGAGATTAAAGAGACAAAATACGAGTTCGAAGTTCCTGAAGCTTCCTCAGGGTCACAGACTTCCTCTCAGTGTGCTGGTAGCTAATAAAATACAGCAAGAGCCTGGACTCTTAGCATGTTTTAGCAACACAGAAAAGCTGCATGTTTCTACCCAGAGAGGGAGTAGATAGAGATAAAGCTGGCCATGAATGCCAGAACCAGATAACAGAGGGCTTTATGTATCATGCTAAAGAGTCTGGACTTTATCCTGTGGGTTAGCAGAGAGCTATTAAAGACTTTTAAGTAAGGGATTATCATGATCAGATTTCTGTTTTCTGGCAGCTTGAGTGCAGAGGAGAAATGAAGGAGGACAAAGCCTGGAGTCAAAGAGACACTTTAGTAAGCCCCTCTGAGTCTCCTTTTTCTCCTCTGCCTCAAGATTCCCAGATATGAGAACTCCAGAGTCCTTCTTGATGTGACCTTTCTTTCCTGGGCCCTTGAACTGATCTGGGGTTTTCATTCTTCAACACACTGCCTTGTGTATTCTTATGCACCTACCCATACATGCAGGCCCACAAATGTACACACACACACACACACACACACACACTCAAAGACCATCATCATTTCTGACTTTTCAAGGCAGGATCAAGTGTTGCTGCTTTAATGTGATCACTGAGAAGTCTTGACACATCAAGTAGGAGTAAAGTACTCTGAAGCTATCAAGACAGAGCATATGGAAGGCTTGATCAGGGCTCACTGTAGAGCCATTTCCATGTATGTATGAACTTAATATAAAATGTCTTCTGTTCCTTTATTAAGCATGATGCATAGAATGGATGGAAATAAATGTCTACTTCTAAAAGAAAGAGAAAAGAATTGGAAACAAAAGTAAAAACTTTATGTTTTAAGTGGACCGTTGTAAACAGACACTAGTGAAGAATTTTATACACTGATTACCCCAAGCTAGTCACTAAAGAGATGTCTAAGGAAACAGAAAATTTCCTCACCAGAAAAATAGAAAACTGGGTACTAAGTATCATGAACATTTTCCAAGGATTATTCCAGAGAGCAAGTATAAGAGGTTTAATTTTCTGTCAAATTGAGAAACTAGTGTCATTTGTAAAGATGAAACCTCAATTAAGAATATGCCTCTATCAGATTGACTAGTAGGCAAGCCTAGGGGCATTTTGTTGACGAGTGTTTGATATAGAAGGATCCAGACCATTAGGGGTGGTACCACTCACCCTGGGCAGGTCCTGCTGGGTAGTATAAGAAAGCAAGTTGAGCAGCCTTCCTCTAAGGCAGTGGTTCTCAAAGTGTGAGTCATGACCCTTTTGGGGGGTGTCAAACAACTCTTTCACAGGAGTTGTATATCAGATACTGTAAATATCAGATATTTACATTACAGGCATGGAGTCACAGTGAAAATAATTTCATGGTTGGGGTCACCACAACATGAGGAATTGTATTAAAGGGTCACAGCATTAGGAAAGTTTAGAACCAGTGCTCTAATGTCTCTGCTTCAGTTCTTGCCTACATCCTATCTTGACTTCCTACCCCAATTTTCCATCATGATGTAAGATGTAGTTGAAATAAACACTTTTATCTCCATGTTGGTTCTGGTAAGCATTTTATCAAAGCAATAGAAAGTAAACTAGAGCCAGGCATTGGTGGTGCACCTTTAATCCCAGCCTTCTGGAGGCAGAGGCAGGCGGATCTCTGTGAGTTCGAGGCCAGCCTGGTCTACAGAGCAAGTTCCAGGACAGCCTCCAAAACAATACAGAGAAACCCTGTCTCGAAAAACAAAAAACAAACAACAACAACAACAACAAAAAGTAAACTAGAACTCGAGTGACAGACATCTGAGTATGTGTTTCTAATGTCACATAATGTGTTTCTGTTAATGTCTTCAGGAGAGAGGATCATTGTGTCTGCCTCCATGTCTTGTTAGTTAAGGACTAATACAGTCTCAGTAGTTTGTTCTACTAAATTATGCTCAAAGGAAATTTCAACTAATACTTATGTGATTATTATTGCTGGAAATATCACTGGCTGAACCATCTTTTCTAATCCTCTAGGAAGCAAACACCCTTTGCTTTTCTTATTCCTCATGGCAACACACAGAAGAGAGTGGTAATCTAATCTGAGAAGTGACGTGGAGAGTGAGGAAGGATCATATGCTGTTCATTCAGTTATGACACTGAAGACATGCCTTCCTTATTCTCCCTCCCCTTCCTTCCCTCCTTCCTTCCTCCCTTCTTTCCTTCTTCTTCCTCCCCTTCCTATCCTCCCTCCTTCCCTCCTTCCTTCCTCCCTTCTTTCCTTCTTCTTCCTCCCCTTCCTATCCTCCTTCCTTCCTTCCTGCCTCCCTTCCTTTCCCCTCTTTCTTTCCTTCTTTCTCTCTCTCCCTCCCTTTCCTTCTTCCTTCTTTCCTTCCTTCCTTCATTTCTTTCTTTCTCTTTTTCTTTGTTTCTTCCTTTTTCTTTTGAAGCAAGATCTCACTCTGCAGTACAGGTTGGGCTAGCAGTCATACCAATCTTCCTGTCTCAGCCTCTTGAGCTCTGGGATTGTAGAAGGTTTTCTCCCTCATTTTTTTTCTGATACTGAGGATCAAGTTGAGGGTCTCCTGCAAGCCAGGTAAACACTCTACCACCTGGCTACAACCCCCAAACCCTATAACATATTTTAATAATGTTGCAAATCTTTAATATAAGCATTAGCTATGGTGATGCAACTTAAAAACATATTTCTTCTATTCAGTTTCCAGGGATGGGGCATATGTACAACACCAAGCCTGTGAAAGTCAAAAGGCAACTCACAGGAATCAATTATGTCCCTCTACTATGTGGGACCTGGGAATTGAACTCAGGTCTTTAGGTTTGGCAGCAAGCACATTTACCCTCTGAGGTGTCCTTGTAGACTTTATTAAGAAGGCAACCATTTGTTTATGCTTCTGCCAGTTTGAATACATATGAAAGTAATGGGGCTACCCTGAGGGAAATTAGCACGGTCAGATTTCCTTTTGGCTGATGAAAAAAAAACCCGCAGGGTTCATTTCTCACTGTAGTGATATCTGTGAGGTAGTGAATGGGGAGAAGATGAAATCACATCAGAGGAAAGCCACACTGAAGCTATGGGCAAGCACTGAGGTCAGTGGTCAGACAGAGACCAAATAGCAAGTACACATGTGATTTCAAGGAGTGCTGGGGTTTAAAGGTTTCTGGTTCCCTGTGCAAACATCGAAAGTGGGATCAGCTTCAGTCCCTGGTGTCAGAGCATGATAACTCCTGTTCACATGGGGTAGAGCACTAATCCTAATAGGGGTTGCTTCCAAATGGTTTATAAACGTAGGATTGCTTCCACATCCAACCTCTATAGCTGAGAGATGATGAGGATAAGCTGCTAGGCTTTAGAGTGTCAGATCTCTGGGCTAGAAACATTTCTTCCTTCCTTCTTCTCCTTGTAAGGCCAAGACACTTAGTCTTCCAAGTGTCTGTGCTAATTAAATGCAGATCTACTATGCCAAAAATGTTTTGAATGTAAAAGATTAACGAGATCGAAAACTTTGGTGAAAAGATGGGAACGAGACCAGAGAGGCTCCTCCTAGCTGGCATGGCTATCGGGCCGAGGTAATCTTGAGGCCTTAGGAACTTGAGCACTGTAGTGGTTTTTTTTTCCTAAGGAGACACTTGGCTCTGCTGGGAAAGAATGAGTGAGACATTTCATGGGCTAAGCAACAGCCACCCAGGAAGGCAGCCGGGGAGCCTGGGTGACAGATGAGCTGTAAGTGAGCTGTCTGGGTAAAGGAGGGCAAGATTAAAATCACCCCATCATCCTTGTGTCTCCCTGGCCATGCTTCCTCTCGTTTTGTTTTGAAGCTTGCCATAAGGGGAGCCCACTGACCGTTGTGACCTTTCCTTCCAGGTTTGGCATTTGGAGGAATAAATCAGGATTAGCACCGCCATTATGGTTCAGACATGGTGTCTTTAAGGCAAAAGTATGACCATTACTGGCAGTTTTAGCACTTGGGACAAGTTCTGCATCGCTAATTTGTAACAGTAGGGATTCCTCAGTAGGCCAAAGTGGAGGTTCTGGCCGGCAACACCAGGCTCCCAAAATATTTTGAATATGACTTGTTCCATCAGCTGAGCGTGGGAGGCTGAGCAAGAGACAAAGATTTGTGTTTTGACAACTTGCCAGCACTAGGCTGTCAGTTGACCTTCTGTATGTAGAACGTTTTTCTTTCTTTTCTTCTTTTTTTCTTTTAAATAAAAAAAAATTAGTGGTGGTCAGACTGATGAGCATATTTAGAGACAGGGAAATGATGTAATAATGAAAACAATGCTATTTTTGTGACATTAAAAGAGAGGAGGAAAACTACCAGCTGCCAATCCCATTGGTCACATTGATCCCTAATAAATCCTGGGTAAGTCTGCCCAATATTAGTCATAGAATTTAAGCCTGTGAATCTGTTCGGATTTAAGATACATTTAGTAGGGAGGGCAAGAGAAAATCTTCTGGCATGTGGTAAAGGGAAGGGTAATTTAGTAAACTTTCTTAATGCTTTGTGAAGTGGGACTGAACCTGAACTCCCCTCCCTTTTTTTTTTGAAATGAATAACTTATTTCAAAGGCAAGTGGCTATCAGTAAAATGTGGGGGAGGTCCTCCTAAGGGAAGACAAGATTTTGTGAAGTCTTTCACACTTTTCTAGAAAAGCAATGTACAAATCACATGACAACCTCTGAATTCATGGTAAGGAAAGTTAAAAAAGTATACTTCCAAAAGGGCACTCTGCAGGTCTGATGCATTTAAAACCACTACTACTCATAACTCTTTAACAATCCATATTATTAACTACTTGTTTCACTGTGCAAATATTGTCATTGGGATGTACTGGCTGCTTAATATGATTGACAAGCCCATGAGTGAATAGGGAATTCTCTACCAGATTGTGAAATCAGAGCTGGGGAGATCATCACTCTGGGACTGAATGACAAGAATGTGCACATCTTTGGAAGTTGGAAGTTTGGGAACCAGGAGCCTGTTCTTCCTCTTGGCTCCATGTGGACAGAGCAGGCGCCAAGGCACATCCATGAAATGCAGATGATGATTATATAACACAGATTCATGAACAGTAAACTACAGGTATGAAATCTAATACAGATAAAGAATTGTTGATTTTATTGAGAAATAGGAATTCGAATATGCTTGCTTTACTGTACATACATACACACATATATGCATACATAATACATATAAATACACACACACACACACACACATATGTTCTTGAAGGGGAGATTTTAAATATCCATTCCTTTCTCCAGATCACTCACCTTGGATGCCTTGAGGTTCTTAGTATTAGTTGGGGACATATGCCTTTGAGGTTTAAATTTCTGTGCCCTATTTCACACTAACCAATCACATTGATTATTTATTAAAAGTCACCAATGGTACTGTGTTGGGATTGAAGGAACACTTGAGTGCATGAGGTCCTGAGTGAATGTGTATTGTTGACATGAGCACAACTATATTAAGGACCCTAATGTCATACCCAAAGTGAAATGGCAAAGCCTTCCTTGGATGTCTTAGTTTAAGTGCCATTGGTATATGTAGAAAGTCCACCATAGGTCTCTCTCCTTTCCTGGATGCTCCCCTCTGGAAACTGCTTCTACTGAGATTAGCGAAACCCGTCTCCTTGATCCATATGGGTACCACAAACCCTGTGTCATTGTTTAGCAGTAATAACCCACCTCTTTGTTGAACTGTATGCAATAACTTCACCACTCTGCTCAACTATATATAACAAATACGTTGAGCTTCCAAGGTGCCACAGATTCACCAGCAGAGACGAGTCCACCCACCAGCTATTCTGAGTGTTCATCTGTTTTCTTTTCTTTACTCCTTTGTCATCCCTACTTAGACGTATCCCTACAGCAATGCAAGGACTTGCTATTGCTGTTCTCTAGATAAAAGTTGAAAGCCACCAAACACTTTTGGTTTCCTCCCCAACCCCCATTATTAGTGATGTTATTGTACCACTAAGTTGGTTTTTCTTTTAAGCTAAATTATAATTGGTTTAAAGCCTAAATGTAGGGGAAAGATTGCCCTAGGTTTTTGTGTTTTCTTTTTGCATTGAAATAGCTTTTCTCAAAAAGGTAACACACTGAGATTCAGCAAGTGAAGCTGTTAGAAAACCACTTTCCCCTAAGCACTTGTCAGTCTTTCAAAGGTCAATTTAGAATTTACCTCAGTTAGACATTTTCACTGACTAATTGCTCTCAGAATCTCAACTCTGATTCCATGAAGACATATGGCTTTTGGTTACACAACCAAAGTTCTTTTTAACTGCTATATTGTCAAATATGGATAAAGGTACAAAAATATAGAAGCAATTATCTTTGCTGTTAAGAAAGATCTGGCTGAAGAGAGATGCTGAATGATTGCTGTTTTCTAGGTTTACCTTTTCAGCACTGGAATTGAACACAGGATCAGGCACCTGCCAGGCAAGCATTACACTACCTACTACTAAAGCTCATCTCTCCCACTCATTTTTAACATTTTATTTTGAGGCATGATCTCACTACATTGCTCAAACTGGCTTTGAATGCACTTCATAGTCAAGGAAGGCCTTTAACCTGTGTTCCTCATAGCTGAGATTGTGGTGTAGCTAAATTGTAGGCCTGTATCTCAGGTAAATCTTATCTGTAGCATTTGAACAACTTTTCTTGTAAAAGCAGATGCAAAATGGTAGTGTTCTGGAAATTCTGACGCAGCAAATACATCAAACAGTAAGTTTAAGATTGCCAACAACTTTGGAGTAACTCATCCCAGTTTCATGCACATTCACTCTTTTTGGAAAGCAAGACAAATCGCTACAATGGAAAAAATCAAAATGTCATTGTCTCTTATATAATGTCTCTATCTGGAAGTTCTCAAAGTCTGTTCTTGCCTAGCACATAAATGGATTATGTTCTGATCTAGCATTTTCCAACTGTGACTTGTGATTTCTAACTAGGGCAGAACATTTATTTAGGAAACATGACCATAACTTTTAAAACAAAAAGTAGACTAGAAAACATCAGAAATGGTGGTGTACTTAATAAAAACTATTTTGTGACTCTGTGTGTGTGTGTGTGCCTAAGACACAGTATGCATGTACTTCTTTCTGTATTTTCCGGTCAAAACAATTTGAGGAACAACACATCGAGTCAACATCTAGAAAACTACACAGATAGTGTTATTAAGGCTAAAGAAATGTTGAATATCTGCAATGTGATTGAATGACCTCTTATTAGAAAATGTTTCTTAATATGCTCAAAACAAATTACAGGGAAAAACATATTACTCTCCTTACTAGTAAAACTACATTAAAAACTGGCTTAGATGAATGGCAGCCATGGGCTTCCTGACACACCCCACTAGACGTATTACGAGTATATCCTAGCTAGTTGGTATGAAACTCAGAGCCTTTGCTGGAGCCAAACACACAGTGGAGGAGTTTTTTTCTTTGTTAAAAAGGAAAAGAAAAGGTAATAGTCTAGACAGAAGGCAAATATGGAACACAGGCCAAGCATCACTCTACTGGAATCCCCCTAATAAAATGTGAAGTCACAGATGCACAAAGGCTGTGAATTCAACTTTTCATAGTCTCTTCTGCCATAGAATAGAATTTGACATATCACTGCATTCTCTAACTTAGCTTCCCCATGGAAGGATTTATTTGGTCAACTGAGGTGTAGCAAATCCATTGCAACAAGCAAACAAAAGCTTATTGGGAAAGCTATACCTGTGAATGCAACTAAAATATTAATGCCCAGAAAACTCTGAGTTTGTTCAGACCAGAATATTAATTCAGTTACTTCTAAAGGCCATATCAACAAAGGAATCTTCTCGAACCATTATCTACATCTGAAGATGCCCAGCTATACTATAGAATACAGCTTCTCTATGAGCTTTGTAGTGAGAACAAATGGTGACAATGAAGATATTCCAGACATTGGCATGTTGTTATATCAAAATGTCTACATTTAACCATAGTGCCTATAATTAATTCCTAAGAAGAATTATTTGAAACTAACTGAAAACTTTCCAATGACAGAATAGAGATTGAATCTAGTTTCTTAAGATAGAAATGAGTCTGTTGCATTCCAAAACTTATTGCTATCAGTACATATTCTTTTATTCTCCTTGGGATCAAGCATGCCATCTAATTCCTGAGTCTCACTGGACACTCCTTGCATCTTGAATTTGGACAGTCCATGGTAAGAGACAGTTCCTTAGGATTCAGAATTTGTGTTATTTTGATACCAATGTCACCAATTAGCTTTTTTTTTTAAGGGAAACAGTGGCGTCTTCAGTTCAGTGTCATCACACAGATAGGTATTGCATGGAGTGAGAAACTCCTGCACTCATCTGAAGACCTCGGGTTCTAAGGCAAGAACCCCTCAAGGAAATCTTGAAGTGCCATACTCAAAAGTTTGTCTCAACCAATGAGGGCTGCAGCCAGGTAAGCCATTCCCAAGTTACAGTCTATATGCCACGGAAGTCACAATTGATGCTTTGTGTGGTCTGCTTGCCACGGTGTCCATGCCTCCCCTCTCTGTGTATACTTCTCCTTGGCCACATCTCAGACTTTGAAGATTACTTCAGCTCTCCTTCCCCACTCAAGAATACTTGAAACAGAAGCGGATTTCCAGACTTCATTCAACAAAATCTTTTCCCTGTAAGCATGCACAGTGGTTCCAAACCTTATACCAAGGGATATAGTTCAGGAACCCAACTAGGTGCATGAAAAGTACAAGCAGAAACCACTCCTCAAGTACCACGGTTTCCATACATACATCATACTATGAAGTTAAGTATGGACATGAGGCACAAAAGATTAACAGTAGTTGTGTACACTTAAATTACTCATTTCAGGAATTTTCCTCTTAATATTTGACCATGCATGAACAAATGGATAAGTAAAATCACAGGATGTGAAACTGTGTGTGCAAGAGGGACTATTTTATATAGATATGGTGAAGGTATACAGCTTGGTGCCAGACACCAGTGATTTAGTTGTCAATTAGTCTATATAACAATGTGGATTTTTTTTGCTTCTGAAAATGATGCCAACTGGAAGAATTTCACATTGAAAGCTAGATGCAGATATTTGTCATGGTGTGAGGAAAATACCTCAGTGCAGTCTCATTTTTTAGTAAGTAGCATTTTCAATGTTACTGTCTTGATGCAAAACCTCGAAGTTTTCCAAATCTCTTTAGGTAGTCTGTCTTTGCAATTAATCATATTAATTCGTAATCTCATTTATGTGATCTTTGGACTTCACTGTTTGTGGACTCCAGTGCTGACTTCACTGTGGCTTTTGTGGAACTTATGTTCCATTCTGTTTCTATGAGTTGCCATTTATTTACTGGTACAACGAATAGAAGTAGCCCTGTGGATTCTGAATTCCAGATTTCATTTGTTTTGTTACCTCTAGAATGATTACCTGCAACAGATTGCTGAATAAATCGAAGCCTTCAATAGTGACTTGGAATCCATTCTGATGCAGTGGGCTTCTCCCAAAGGGCCTGGTTTTTCTGTAGCACATTGTCTCTTCATATCATGAATAATTCAGAAATTTTCATATGAGGAAACACATCTAAATAATTTCCTTTTCTGCCATACACTTTTGGCACTGTGTATGTATGTATATCTTTAACATGTTAGGAAAATTTTGCAACTAAAACCACTTAAATTTTTCCCTATTTTTTATAACACACACACACACATACACACACAATGAAACAAAACAAAAACCAAACCAAAACAATAAAATCTCACCTGTTCTGTGGAACTTTCACTTTCCTTTTCCTTGATCTAACATCGTTGTCTAGATTTTTTTCTCTGCTTGTTGTCCATGTTAGTCAGTTTTACACTACTGTGACCAAATACAGGACAAAACTATTTAAATGGATGGGGGGAGTCACTTTAATTAAGTTCACAGTTTTAGATGACTGTGTATGCTAGAGGAAGAGGGCACACATCATGGCGGACAGGAAGCAGAGAGAGAATGTCTTGGCTGCAGGCCTTCTTCTTTCCACATCTTATCCCATTCGGATTCCCAGTCAATGGAATGGCACTGACCTCCTTCAGTAATGGTCTCCCCTCCTGGTTATTCCTCCTTGGACACATTCCTGCAAATACTCTCAGAATTGTGTGTCAATAATCTCCTAGACGGTTCTCAATCAAATCAATTTGGCAATCAACATTCACCACATCAGTGCTGCTCTACAGAAAAAAAGCTTTCAATGAACATTAAGTCTGCCAAAAGCATGGAGATTCCACACAAATACTATTCACTCTGCGCCTTCTCTATCTTAGGTAATCTCACCCAGGAACAAGTCTCCCAGCAGACAGCCCAATCCTTCTCTCAACTACAGGGTGAGGTAGACAGTATAGCATAGTGCTCATGAGTCCAGATTCTTGAGGCAGAAAGTATGAACCTGGTTTTGTTTAAATATCTTTGGGCATATCAATTCAATTACTGTCTCTCAGTTTCCTCTCTTTAAAAAACTGAGACTATATAAGTCTGGAACTCACAGAGATACACCTGCCTCTGCCTCCCAGTGCTAGGATTAAAGGTGTGCGCCACTGCCGCCAGGCTCCATGTGTTTCTTGGATGCCTTACTTTAGACAGCAGAGGACAGGTAGAGTCCTCAGCCACTATTGAACTTTCACACCCATTCACACAGAAAAGGTGTCACTCTGGTGTTTTCTACTGATTTTCATAAAATGTCCACTTGACAGTGGCTCAAGCCTTAAGGACAGCTTTAAGGATATTTTGTCTCTGATTTTTGGGTTCAAAGTCCTCTGGGAGAAGCATGACTGCACTCTGGGGATCTACCAAACTTCTTTTGATTGTAACCACATTTTCTGATAAAATCACTCCTAAAATACTGGAGAGTCCTATAAGTTGGTACAGTTTGTACATAACTTTTCCCTTTTTTTCTGTGACCAAGCTGCCTTCAAGTCTTCCTCATTCTGCTCATACTGACCTGTCTTCCTCCACTGGAACTGATCCTTATGCCTTACAAAGTCTCTTTTTCCAACCACACCTAAACCAGATTCTATTTGTGTTCACTTTACCAATGACAATGCTCAAATGCCTTACATAATAACAAGCAGCCTACATACTTGTTACTGGGACCTATTTTGTTCCTGAGGATGGTGTTTGTGGCTCAGACATTTCTATTTGCCCTCTGAGCCTTTGTGTCTGAAAGAATTCTGTTGGGTTACTTCTCAATCTCAAGCATAAGTAGCCTACCCCTGAGTTTAAGGTTTCTCTATATGGGAATGTCTATGAAACAAACATTTCCTCTAAATCTGATTGCAGAGTTACAGAAAGTCAAGGCTGAGTTCTCTTGAGATAAATCACTTGAACACAGGTGTAACCAGTCTTTCTGTCCCACCAGCTAGCTCCCAAATAATGACATGGAGACTTCTTATCAATTATAAAAGTTTGGCCTTACCTTAGGCTTTTCCCACTAGCTCTTATAACGTAAATTAACCCACTTTTAGTAATCTACATTTTACCATCTAGCCTTTTTCATTTCTTTCATTTTGTATGTCCAAATCCTTCCTTATCTCCTTAGTGTTTCCTCTGTGCCTCTTACTTCCTCTCTCTGTCCAGGGGTCCTGCCTATACCTCCTGCCTTGGTATTGTCTGTTCAGCTCTTTTTAAAACCAATCACATCAATATATCTTCACACAGATCCCACAACACACAGGGAAAGACGTTTTCACAATTGTGGTCTGTGCCTTAAGTGGAGGTTATAAAAGACTGATTTGGACCCTTGTCTATGCATGTGAAGTGTGTTGCTTGCATAGTGAGTACTCACCTCTGCAATACTAGTGACTCAGGAGGCTGTACTAGAAGGATCCCTGCAAATAGGAACCAAGTTTGGACAGCTACAAAACTACTGGGGCGATAAGTAAGATAAATGGAAGATTTTTGGAAGGCCTTGATAAAAAGAACAATAGCAACAATTGAAAATTCAGATTATCTCATGTGCTTATGTCTAATGAGATTGTTCTGAGAAATGTGAAAAGAGAACTCTCTTCTAGTCCTTTGCTGGACCTTACTTGCAATATTCAGCCAGGACACTGTACCAAATCATGAGTAGCAGCAATAAGTGCACATCCAGGACTAAACAGCCATCTTCTTGGGCTTTTTGCATAATAACAAGCCACATGGATAGAATAACAACCACATGGATGTTGCCCCAAAATGCCAACATACAGTTCCAGGATACTTGGATCTACAAAAGAAGTTGTTTAGCTCTATAGTCCAAGGCAAAAGTTTTCTTTTCCATTAAATGAGCCTTTACTCCAATTAGACAGCTGTTGGTTATCAACAACATGTGAATGCCACCATTGCATGGTTAGGGATAACTTGCCATACTGGTCATTGTGGTGGTTCATAGTCATCACATCTGAGTAGGTGAATTGAATGCTTCCCTGCCTTGGCAGCTTGCCTAGTTCTTCCTTATACTATGGGAAGAAGATCACAGAAAGAAGGCTTTCAGGTTAGATCCAGTTTGTATCATCTGAGTCCCATGTCTTAAATGTGCATCTTCAGCATCAAGGGATTACATCCAACCTCTGAGAGGCAATAAGGGCAATAGTAATCACCTATATTGCTGTTGGGTGGTTTGGACTGTCCTGCCAAACAACTTAAATAGAGTTCTCTTATGTCTGTTACTGGAATTTTGTTATATAGTACATGGCTCTAGTAGGGAACTTTGTCAGCCCAAGAAGTATAAGTGTGTGTGTGTGTGTGTGTGTGTGTGTGTGTGTGTGTGTATACTATATATACTTTTAAGTAAATATAACATAATGAGATTCCTCAAGGCTTTATCAAATAACCTTGTTATTATTTGCCCCTCTTCCTTCTTTCTCCTTAATAGATTTCCCATCCCCTTTACCTATTACAGTGTTGCTTCTTATTTTTCCCATTTACTCCTTCATATCACCTGTATTCTGCTATTCCTTTCTCATGTTATCTCCCATGGTTCCTTTATATTGTCCCTGTGTTAATTCTTTGATGTATGCTCACATCATAATTAGAGCGAGAAACTGCAGATGAGAAAGTTGTGTTTATTTTTCTGGGTTTGAATTACCTGACTGGACATAATTGTTTTTAAATCAGATGTGTATTTTCTTAATTTTTCTTTCTGGGTTTACATGTGATTTTATGGTCACAGCAATATAGGCTGACACACGGCAGTCCTGAAGGAGTATTGTGATATAATACTTATGGGCCAGAGCAGGAGGTAGATTTCCCAGATACTTTCCCAGATACTTTTTCAGTTTGCCAAGAGGGAACATGCGCCGAGGCCAAAACTCCAGCCAGTTTTTAAAGGATTTCCTTCATATTAAAAGGTTGAGAAACTGTGAGAAGAATTGTGCAGCAAATTCCAAGGACTTGGATAAGATTCTGAGCCAGTTATTAAATGTAAATAATGTGGATCAAGACTAGTTAACCATTTGTCCAACTTTACAGTGTTTCTAGTATGGGATATAAATCACACTGACCACCTAGAGCTAATGTAGATATTTCTTCTTGCTTATCCTTAAAGCTTATCTTTATAAACCAAAGAATTTTAAATGATGATTAGAAAATGGATCATGAATATTTTAAGAGCTCTCCAAGCATATTTTAGTAAAAATTCAATTCACATGTAACATTTTTGAACTTTTTTGTAAAAGTCTTTTGAACAGTATAAGATATTTCTCTCTAAATCTGTAGTTTGTACAGAGACTCTTTCTCTAGTAAACCATATGTGGTTCCAAAGACAAGTACATGGACAGATACAAAATTATTTACAAAAAGCAATTCTCAGCTTTCTGAGTCAGGTAGGAGGCTATACACATCTACTAGGTATCAGGAGTGTAAGTTTCTGGGATGTAAGTTCTTCCATTGCTAGAACACAAAATGGAACTGCTCTCTTTGGAGAAGAAAGAAGAACAATAAGCAATTCTAATGACTCACTTTAATTATTGGTTCAATTTTTTTTTTGCCATGTGTGAAACTGACTCCTTTCATTTTCTATCTGAAGCCAAAGAGCAATCTTATGTTCTTTTCCTGAGAATTGTACTTGTTTCAATATTTCTTTTCCAGGTAAACACCTAAAATAAATGTTCTGAGTTCCTTATCAAAGTAATTTCAGGGTATCTGCAAGCAAACTCAAAGTAAGCAGAGGAGGAGGGATGTGTCAAGAGATCTAGACAAGGAGAGAAGAAGGGAGAGAGAAGGTGAGAAGAGGAGAGGGAGAGAGAGATTGATTTTCTGTTTTATAATAGTTTTGAGAGTATAATATAATTACATCATTTTTCCCTACCATGTACTTTGACCCCATTCCCCCTCTCTTTAAAATTTATGGTCTCTCTTTCTTTACTTGTTCTTGGGATACCTTTTATAGAATCCTGGACACCCAACGTGACCTCTTTTATATATGTGCATTTCCAAAGCAAACTCCATACTCTAACCAACTCCAGTAGGCATCACACTCCTCCCTATCTGAAGTGCTTAGCTCATGCCAGCAGATTGTGCTACCTGACTCACTTGTGGAATAAATTATCATCGTGGTCCTTTTAGCAAACCCAGGCCAAGATAATGCTGTGACAGGTATAATATAGGAATAATTCAGACCCAGGTGTAAATAATTAAAGTTGTAATTCAAGCATAGCTTACTGGTGACATCATTTATCATTGTCATGAGAATCTCTCAATGAAATTACAGCTTTACATGTAGAATTTAGATATACACCACTGCCTGCCCTCCATGAACGATGTTCCTATTAACAGTAGGTGCCAGCTACATTAACAGTAAGGGGCAGATATTGACAACAATGGCTTAGTTTTCCTCTTTCCTCCTTCCTTTCTTTCTTTCTTCCTTCCTTCCTTTTCTTTTTCTTTCTCTCTTTTTTACCTTCCTGTTATCAAAATGATTGCACATGGTACCTTGAATTTAATCTTAGTTAAGGAATAATTGTCCTTGATTTGGAGGTGAGTCAGAGAACAAAAAGCAAGGTTGAAATGTATAAAGGACAACCACTGGACAGTAACAAGAAAAACAAAATTGAAGTGAGTTTCCAAATACAGCTGGTCTCTCTGGGAATCTTATTCTGGGAATCACAGTCTCCAGTCACAGAGTACTGGAATTATAGGCAGGCTGTCTTACCCACCTGGGATTTATGTGGTTTCTAGTGATCTCAAATTTGTTTCTCACACCTGCAGGTGCTGTAAACACTGAGCCACCATCACAACTCTTAAGATTTCATTTTTATTAACAAGTAGGATGTAAGAAAATTCATGTTCCAAATAAAAAAAGAAAATTCATGTGTAAGTTTAGAAATTGTGAATGATTAATAACAAGGATAATTCATGGAGCAGCAGTCTGTGTCAGGTACTACTAAATGCTTCACATGTAGACTTAACTTAATTCTTGCAGCAGTCAGGAAGATAGGCATTACTATCTCACTTAGAAAATGAGGCAATCAAGGGACACAGAAATAAATATATAGCATTGAACTCTGCCACTCTAGGGAAAGAATGTACTTTTAATTAACACACTGCATAAACATCTTAAGTTTTAATCATTTATGTTATAACTCTCTTTCAAATTTCCAGAGTAAGTGCATATTTTTTGTAAATAGGAAAATATTTTATAAACCTCAACTTTTACACTGTATTAAATATAAGGGAAAGAACAAGGCTCCTAAGGTCAGGAAGAAAGAATGTTTCTGGTTTTGGTAGTGGACGTGAGACTGAATTGATGGATTAGTTTCTTTTGGTTTTCATTTAGGATACAGAGAAAGCTTATAAATGATGAAATCACAATCGACAAAGTTTCTGGCTGGATAATTACCTCCTTAAAAAAATCATATTGGCAACTTATCTAAGAAGCATGGCTGTTCCACGTTGTTCCTGGGGATGAGCTTGCTTCCACTTTCTGTGCATTCTCCTGTGTAAGGAAGCCTCAGGTAGACACGTAATGACTTGTTCTTCTTATAAAGAAGGAGCAAACAGCAGAAAAGGATGCCATTGCAGAATTAAGCCTTTCATCCTTCTTTCACAAAGAATTGGTTAGTTGGGGCAATCTGTCCCTTGTTACCAATTTATACTGCTCCGTGGGACTGTGTTAGGAAAACATTATTATTATTAGCAGTCGTAATACTTGGCAGCCATTCAGCACATTTCATCAAAGACTCCAAGAGCTAAGCCATCAATCAAACTTGCCTTGGTTTGCTCCTGGGAGGAGGTGGTATTATTTCTGCTCAGAACAGAGGTTAAGTGACTTGCCCAAGGCCTTGAAGCTGGTGAGATTTGGAGCTGGGAATTAAACCCTAGAGACTCGACACCCAGCATCCCACTCTCCTTCCTGGAGCACATTGCCTCTGCCTGTCTGAAAGATGTAGGGATAAGTAAAGCATCTAATAGAAGAATGACCTGCTCCCCAGCATGTGTTCTGATGTTCAAGCTCTTCTGGCATTAAATTGAAAAAGCACAAGTTAATTCACTTAGAGCTGGAGCTGATACCTTTTAGTTTGGCACATGTTCTATTCATTCCTTCACCAAATATTTACTTGGGGCTATTCTGTGTTGGTGTCGCTAAAGGGAGACAAGTAAGCTGGGAACAAGACAGCCATGGTCCACAGGGAGATTTCCATCTCTCAGGATAAACAGGGGGAGGCAACAGACCTTTGATTTTCTGACTAATCTCCCTAATGTGAATGAGTGTACAGGTCCACACTTGAAATCTCAGTTTTTTTTTTCTCACAGTCAGGAGTCCCACAAAAATACTAAGTTAATAGCTATAATATATAATCAGAGGTGCTGGTGAAGACCCAAGTATGCCCTGTGTTAGCTGCTGCAGTCTCTGTGACTTTGTAGGTACCGGGCTTAGTTGATTCAGAGGGTCTTGTTCTTCCTCGTGTCCTTCACCCCTCTGGCCCTTATAATCTTTCTGCCTCCTCTTCCAAGGGATTCCCTGAGCTCCTAGGAGAGGAGAGAGATTTGATGGAGACCTCCCATTTAGACTCTATCTCTATGTATTGTCTGGCTGTGAGACTACATCTTTTCCAATCTGCTGTCCAAGGTAAGTCTCTCTGATGATGCCTGCATAAGGCACTGATCTATGAGTATAACAGAATACCATTTTATTGATTTTTTTATAAGGAGTGTTTAGTTTTACTCCAAGTCTCTTGTTTTTTGGTTGCCCAAGCAGTGTCAAGTATGGGTTCATTCTTGTAGACCTTAAGTAAAATCAGATATTTGTTGGCTGCTCCCATAGGTTTGGGGCCACTAATGCCCTAGCATATTTTGTAGGCAGGACAGATTTTAGGTAAGTCAAAGGTTTTGGGTTGTGTTGGTTATTTTTCACATTTCTTTTTTGGTAGCCTGAAGAGTACCAGTGCCATTTCTCACCAAAGAGACTAGAATAAATGGACAAGGGCTCCATGTATTCACCAGCTTGACTTTTCTGTGTTCAAAGAGTTGTGTGGGTATTGTCTTCTTCAATGTGAATCCAGTGGTCAGTTTGTGGAGAGCAACCCTTTGTCTTAGTAGCAGCCTGTGTTGTTTGGAAATTTCCATGGAACCTCCTTGGCCAACAACTCAATTGAATACAACCCAGTTCCTCCACTGGAAGCCTTTGTTTGGTGACAAGAGATGACCTGTTGATGTTACATAACCCCTACTAGTAGGAGTCCTCATAGCACCACTTTCACAGATTCCAGAAAGTCTCCACTGCACTAGCTTTCCAAGCCACTCCTCAAAACCCTCTCAACAATTTCAGCCTTCTCTACCCATATTCTTTCTCCCTTGATCCCATCTCCTCCCACCATCTGATACCCTCCCTCCTGTACCTACTTGCCACCAGTCTGCCTATTAAATCTATTCTATTCACCCTCTCCCAAGGAGATCCATTTGTTCCCCCCTAGACCTCTTCTCTTTCCATAACCTCTCTAGATCTATGGATTGTAGTTTGGTAATTACTTACTTAATGGCTAATATCTAATTATAAGTGAATACATGCCATATTTATCTTTCTGGGCTTGAGTTACTTCATTCAGGATGATCTTTTCTAGTTCCATCTATTTTCATGAAAATTTCTTTAATATCATTAAAAAACATCTGAGGAATATTCCATTGTGTAAACACACCAAATTTTCTTTATCCATTCTTCAGTTGATGGGTATTGAAGTTGTTTCCAGTTTCTGGCTATTATGAGTAAAGCCATTATAAGCATGATTGAGCAAGTTTCCTTGTGGTATGATGGAGTCACCTTTGGGTATATGTCCAATAATGGTATAGTTAGGTCTTGTGGTAAATTGACTCCCAACTTTCTGAGGAACTGCAATACTGATTTTCATAGTGGCTGTACAAATTTACACTGCCACCAACAATGAAGAAGTGTTCCCCCTGCTTCACATCCTGGCCATTATTAGCTTTTACTTGTGTTATTGATCTTAATCATTTTGTCAAGTATACGATGGAGTCTCAAAGTAGTTTTGATTTGCATTTCTCTGATGCCAAAGGATCCTAAACATTTCTTCAAGTGTTTCTCTGCCATTTGAATTTCCTCTATTGAGAACTTTCTCTTGAGATCCTACTCTCTTTTTTAATTAGATTATTTGGTTTCTGATATCTAGTTTCTTGAGTATATATATATATATATGTGTGTGTGTGTGTGTGTGTGTGTGTGTGTGTGTATAACATTAATCTTGTATTGGATGTGAATTTGTTAAAAAATCTGTTCTTATTCCACAGGCAGCCACTCTGAACAACTGATTGGGTCCTCTGGCCTACAGAAGTTTTTCAGTTTCATTAGGTTCTTTTTATTAATTAATTATTAATTAATTTAATAATTCTAGTTATTAATTGTTTATCTTAGTATCTACTCTATCAGGGTTCTGTTAAGAAAGCTGTGTTATGTGTAAATGTGTTCAAGTGCATTCCCAGTTTCTCTTACATCAGGTTCAATATATCTGGTTTTATGGTGAGGTATTTGACCCAGTTGAACTTACATTTTGTGAAGGATGATAAGTGTGGATCTATTTTCATTCTTCTATGTACAGACACCCAGTTTTATGCGCAACATTTGTTGAAGATGAATTCTTTTTCCAGTGTGTGTTTCTGGCTTCCTTATCAAAAATCAGGTATCTATATATGTATAGCTTTATGTCTGAGTCTTCAATTCAATTCCATTTATCAATGAGTCTGTTTTCATGCCCATACCATGCTGGTTTTATTATTATAACTTTTTAGTACAAGTTGAAATTGGGAATGGTGAGACCTCCAGTAGTTCTTTTACTCTTCAGAATTGTTTCTCCATCCCATATGTAATTTTTATATAAGAGGGCTACTGATTTGTTTGAGTTAATCTTATATCCAGTAACTTCACTGAAAGTGTTTACTGATATCGGAGTTCCCCAGCAGAATTTTTAGGATCACTTATAAATACTACAATATCATTTACAAATAATAATACTTTGACTTCTTTTCGATTTGTATGCCATTGATCTACTCCACTTGTCTTATTGCTGTATTTAAAATTTCAGGTACTATATTGAATAGATAAGGAGAGAATGGACAGCCTTGTCATGTTCCTGGGATTAGTGGAACGGACTTTATTATATTTGGGTATGTCCCTTGATTCCAAATCTCTTCAGGACTTTATTCATGAAGGGGTATTGGATTTTCTTTTTGTCTCAATGTACTTTTTATTTAAATTAGAAACATGCTTGCTTCACATGTCGACCCCAGCTCCTTCTCCCACCCCTCCTCCCTTGCCCCTCTACCAACCTCTCCAAACCCCCACATAATACCCACACCATGTCCCAGGGAGGGTGAGGCCCTCCATGGGGATCTCCAGAGTCTGTCACTTCATCTGGAGCAGGGCCTATGCCCTCACACCCATGTGTACAGGCTGAGAGAGGTTCCCTCCATATGGAATGGGCCCCCAAAGATCATTAGTATGCCATGGTAAACACTGATCTACTACCCAATACCCCAGAGATTGCCAAGGCCTCATATCTGACACCACATTCGGAGGTCTGGATCAGTTCCATGCTGACCTATCAGGCATCAGTCTGGAGTCCAAGAGCTCGCCCTTGTCAGGTCTGTTGTCTCTGTGGGTTTCACCAGCACAGTCTTGACCCCTTGGATCTTCACTCCTCCCTCTCTGTCACTGGGTTCCAGGAGATCAGTTCAATGTTTAGCTGTGGGTATCTGCCTCTGCTTCAATCAGTTACTGGATGAAGGTTCTGGGATGGCATATAAGGTAGTCATCAATCTTATTATCAGGGAGGGGCAATTAAGATAATCTCTCCACTATTGCTTAGTTTGCCAGTTTGTGTCACCCTTGTAGATCTCTGGAAATCCCACTAGTGTTAGCTCTCTCCTCAAACCTGCAATGACTCCCTTTATTATAGTATCTCTCATACTGGTCTCCTCCATTCTTCTCCTGACTCAACCTTACCAAGGCCTTTTCTGTATCAAATGATCCTGTAGATTTTTTTCTTTCAGTTTGTTTATATTGTGTATTATATTTACTAATTTTCATATATTGAACCATCCTTGAATCTCTGGAATGAAGCCTACTTGATCATGGTGTAAAATATTTTTGATGTTTTGTTGGATTTGGTTTGCAGGTATTTTTGCATTATGTTCATAAGGCAAATTCTCTTTCTTTGTTGAATGTTTATGTGTTTTGCATATCAGAATAACTGTGGCCTCATAAAAATGATTTGAGCAATGTTCCTTCTGTTTCTTTTATGTTGGATAAGTGGAGAAGCACTGGTATTAACTTTTCTTTAAAAGTCTGGTATAATTCTGCGCTAAAGCCATCTGGCCTCAGGCTTTATTTGTTTCTTTATTTTGGTTGGGGGGCTTTTAATGACTTCTTCTATTTCACTAGGTATTATAGGTCTATTTAAATTGTTTATTTGATCTTGATTTAACTTCTGTAATGGTATCTTTGAGAAAAGTGTCTTTTTATTTTAGGTTTTCCAATTCGGTAAAATACAGGCTTTAAAAGTATATCCTTAAGATCCTCCGTGTTTCCTAGCTGTCTGTTTTAAAGACCCCTTTTTCATTTCTGAGATTTTTGATTTTTTTGTTTGTTTGTTTTTACTTTTATCTTCATTTACGTTATGCTGAACTTATTCCCCTGCCGTAGGTTTTCATTTCTTCAGTTTCTTCTGGGATATATATTTTTCTGTGCACCCTCCTCTTCTCACTTTGGAAAAATTTGTTCCTTTTATGTGAGGATCATCACATTGTGGCAGGTGTCGTTCATGGATGGGTGAATGTGTCCATGAGCACTATAAACTCACTGGCACATCTTAGGTGTTGTGTTCACCTGGATGTTCAATGACTAGAGAATTTACATTTAAGCTCTTACATTCAGCAATTACTCTCTTCTTTTTTAAGGATGTGCAGCAAAAATTCAGCATTCCTTACTGGACACCAACCCTGAGTCAAGCTCCACTGCTGGGCCTAGGCATACCTACTAAGTCCATCACTATACACACTGCTTCTTTAAAGTGGCATCCTTCAGATACTTGGTAGCTTTTCAAATATGCATACCCTTGATGGCCTGGCCATCTTAAAATGTACGCGAAGATTGGACCCTCTTGCTTTTCATGATTTTGCAGGGTTTTCTGGGTCAAGATAGTAGTAAGCCACCTTCACAGATTACTTCAGACTGCATACAACAAGAGTTTTTTCTGCTTTTGTTAATTTATCTCTCTCTCTCTCTCTCTCTCTCTCTCTCTCTCTCTCTCTCCATCCTTTAGTTAGTTTTTCTATCTTGTGATTTTCTAAAAGAACCAACTCTTCATTTCATTGATTTTTTTGTATTGTTCTCATTGTTTCTATTTTATTGATCATTTCCTGCCATATGCTCCTCTTGTGTGTGCTTCATGTTGTTCTAGAGCTTTCAGGTGTACTGTTCAGTGGCTAGGATGAAATCTTACCTTCTATAAACTTTTCACCTATAACCACTTTACTTGTTTCTCATAGGTTTTGGTTATGCTGTGCATTCATTTTCATTGAGTCCTAGAAAGTCTTTCATTTCTTTATTTCTGTCTTGATCCATTTTTCATTCAATAGACAGTTTCATTTTGGATGAGTTTTAAAGTTTTCTATTGTGTAGACCCTTTCCAGCTTTTCATATGTGATGGCCTGATAGGATGCAGGGAGTTATTTCAATGTTCTTGTTGTGACTTGATTTGTGTCTGCCTATGTGGTCATATTTTTGGAGAAAGTTCCATGGAGTGATGAGGTGAAGGTATATATTTTGTGTGTAGGTGAAGTCTTTTGTATAACTTCTGTTAGCTCCAGTATTTTTCTGTTTAGTTTTTATCTGAATAATGTGTCCCTTGGTGAGAGTACTGAAGACTCCCACTATCAGTGTGTGAGGGTCAATATGTGATTTAAGCTGTTTCTTTCACAAACTTGAGTGCTCTTGTTCTGAGAGCATAAATGTTAAAATTGAAATGTCATCGTGGTGGATTTTTTTCCTTTGATGAGTATGTTGTGTCCTTCTCTATCTCTTTTGATTACTTTTGGTTTGAAATCTATTTTGTTAGATATTAAAGTTGGTACAGCAGCTTGTGTTTTAGTCCCTCTTGTTTGGAATAACTTTTTTCCAAGTGGAAGAGTGAATTTGTTTTCACATTCTTTCTACTATTCTGTGTCTTTTTACTGGGGAATTGAGGTTATTGATATCAAAGGAATGACAATTCTTTACTCTTGTTATTTTGATGTTGTTCTGGGTAGTGGTGGTAGTATGTATATGTGTTTTTCCCTAACTTTGATTTTCCAGATGTGAGATTATTTTCTGTTTTCATCAATGTAGTTATTTTCTTTAGGTTGAACTTTTCCTTCTAGCACCTTCTGTAGGGCTTGGTTTATAGATGGATATTGCTTAAATTTGATTTTATCATGAAAATATCTTAATTTTTTCATTATGGTAATTGAAAAATTTCCAGTATATACCAGTCTGGCTGGCATCTATGGTATAGAACTTGTGTAAAAACTCTTCTGCCTTTTAGAGTCTTCATTGAGAAGTCAGGTGTAACTCTGATAGGTCTGCCATTATGTTCCATGGTCTTTTTCCCTCGCAGCTTTTAATATTCTTTATTTAATTTGTATGTCTAGTGTTGTGATTATTATGTGACACAGGAACTTTCTTTTCTGGTTCACTCTATTTCGTATTCTGTATGCTTCTTGAACCTTGATAGTCGTCTCCTTTAGGCTATGAAAGTTTTCTTCTATAATGTTGTTGATAATACTTTTCGGGGCATTTTTTATTTGTCTTTTTTATTTATTTTTCAGTTTAAATTTATATAAGAAACAAGGTTGCTTCACAAGTCAGTTCTAGGTCCCTTTCCCTTTCCCTCCCCTCCTCCCGTGCCCTCCCCCCAACCCCCCCGTTATCCCCTCATTTCCCCATGGAGGGTTAATCCCTCCATGGGGGTGTCCATAGTCTGTCATTTCATACAGAGCAGGGCTTAGACCCTCCCCCAAGAGTTCAGGGTGAGAGTGCACCTCACATTGTTGGATGGGAGTCCAAAGTCCGTGTGTATACTCGGGATGGGTACTGATCTACTGCTGAAGGCTCAATGGATTACCTAGGCCTCCTCACTGACACCCACTTTCAGGGGGGTCTTGGTCAGTCCCATGATGGATTCCCAGGCTAATGCCTGGGATTCAAGAGTTAACCTTTGTCTGGTCAGCTGTTTCTGGGGGTTAAACCAGCCTAGTCTTAATCCCTTTGGTCATCAGTCCTCCCTCTCTGTTACTGGCTTTCTTGAGTTCAGCTCAGTGCTTAGCCGTGGGAGTCTGCCTCTTCTTCCATCAGCCACTGAATGAAGTTTCTGTTTCCCAGACTCTCTGGCCATGGGATTGTAGGCTGGCACTCCCTAGATCTATGTCTAAAATCCATATATGAGAGAGTACATGCCATGTTTCTCTTTTTGTGACTGGGTTACCTCACTCAGGATGGTTTCTTCTAGTGTCATCCATTTGCCTGCAAATCTCAGGATTCCATTGTTTTTTTTTCTGCTGAGTAGTACACCATTGTGTAAATGTACCACATTTTCTCTATCCACTCTTTGGCTGAGGGACATCTAGGTTGCTTCCAACTTCTGGCTATTACAAATAATGCTGCTATGAATATAGTGAACAGACATCCTTGTTGTATGAATGGGCATCTTTTGGATATATGCCTAAGAGTGGAGTTGCTGGGTCTTGTGGTGGGTTTATTCCCATTTTTCTGAGGAATCTCCATACTGATTTCCAAAGTGGCTGAACCAGTTGGCACTCCCACCAGCAATGGAGGAGTATCCCCCTTTCACCACATCCTCTCCAGCATAAATTGTCATTGGTGTTTTTGATTTTAGCCATTCTGACAGGAGTGAGATGGTATCTCAGAGTTGTTTTGATTTGCATTTCCCGGATGGCTAAGGATGTTGAGCACTTTCTCAAGTGCCTCTCAGCCATCTTAGACTCCTCTATTGAAAGTTCTCTATTTAGTTCTGCAGCCCACGTTTTAATAGGGTCCTTTGGTGTTTTGGAGACTTGCTTCTTGAGTTCTTTGTAAATTTTGGAGATCAACCCTCTGTCAGATGTGGGATTAATAAATATTTTTCCCATTCTTTGGGCTGCCTTTTTGTCTTGCTAACTGTGTCCTTTGCCTTACAGAAGCTTCTCAGTTTCAGGAGGTCCCATTTATTAATTGTTGATCTCACTGTCTGTGCTAGTGGTGTTATGTTCAGGAAGCTGTCTCCTGTACCAATTCGTTCAAGGGTACCACCCACTTTCTCTTCTAACAGGTTCAGTGTGGCTGGATTTTCGGGGCCTTTGATCTGGTATTCTTCTCCTTCATCTATTCTTCCTTTTAAGATCTTTTTTTAAAATTTAAATTAAAAACAAGCTTGCTTCACGTGTCTATCCCAGTTCCCTCTCCCTCCTCTCCTACCCTACTCCCCATCAACACCCCCAGACTCCCACCCAATCCCCACTCTCCTCCCTAGGGAGGGTGAGGCCCTCTATCGGGGATCTCCAGAGTTTGTTATTTCATCTGGGGCAGGGCCCCAATGTGTCCAGGCTGAGAGGACACCATTCCATGTGGAATGGGCACCCAAAGGCAATTTGTATGCCAGGGATAAATAGTGATCTACCACCTGAGGCCCCATGGATCTCCAAGGCCACCTCACTGACACACAAATTTAGGGGGTCTGGATCAGTCCCATGCTGGCCTCTCAGCCATCAGTCTGGGGTCCATGAGCTCCCCCTTGTTCAGATCAGCAGTTTCTGTGGGTTTCATCAGCCTGGACTTGACTACTTTGCTCATCACTCCTCCCTCTCTGCAACTGGGTTCCAGGAGTTCAGTTCAGTGTCTAGCTGTGGTTGTCTGACACTCCTTCCATCAGGTGCTGGATGAAGGCTCTATGATGGCATACAAGTAGTCATCAATCTCATTATCAGGGAAGGGCATTTAAGGTAGCCTCTCCACTATTACTTAGATTTCCAGTTGGTGTCATCCTTGTAGATCTCTGAAAATCTCACTAGTGCAAGATCTCTCTTCAAACCTATAATGACTCTCTCTATTATGGTATCTCCCATTCTGCTCACCTCTATTCTCTCCCCTGACTCAACCTTCCTGCTCCCCCATGTCCTCCTCACTTCTCCTCTTCTCCCCCTTTCTTTTTCCCAGCTCCTTCTCCACTCCCCCATGCTCCCAATCTGCTCAGGAGATACAGTTCCATTCCCCTTCTCTGGGGTACCTTGCATATCTCTCTTAGGATCCTACATGTTTCTCAGACTCTCTGGAAGTGAGATTGTAGGCTGGCACTCCACTGATCCATGTCTAAAGCCCATATATGACTGAGTACATACCATGTGTGTCTTTTTGTGACTGGGTTACCTCACTCAGGATGGGTTCTTCTAGTGCCATCCATTTGCCTGCAAATTTCAAAATTCCATTGCTTTTTTCTGCTGAGTAGTACACCATTGTGTAAATGTACCACATTTTCTCTATCCACTCTTCAGTTGAGGGGCATCTAGGTTGCTTCCAGGCTCTGGCTGTTACAAATAATGCTGCTGTGAACATAGTGGAACAGATATCCTTGTTGTATGAAAGTGCATCTTTTGGATATATGCCTAAGAGTGAAATTGAAGATCTTGTGGTAGACTGATTTCCATTTTCCTGAGGAATCTCCATATGGACTTCCAAATTGGCTGTACGAATTGGCACTCCTACCAGCAGTGGAGAAGTGTTCCCCTTTCTCCGCACCTCCTCTCCAGCATAAATTTCCATTGGTGTTTTTTATTTTAGCCATTATAACAGGCATAAGATGGTATCTCAGATTTGTTGTGCTTTTCATTTCCCCAATGGCTAAGGATGTTGAGCACTTTCTTATGTGTCTATCAGCCATTTTAGACTCCTCCATTGAGAATTCTCTAATTAGTTATGCACCCCACCTTTTAGTTGTATCCTTTTGTGTTTTGGAGACTTGCTTCTTGAGTTCTTTGTAAATTTTGGAGATCAACCTTCTGTCAGATGTGGGGTTAGTGAATATCTTTTCCTATACTATGAGCTGCCCTTTTATCTTGTTGACTGTGTCCTTTGCCTTACAGAAGCTTCTCAGTTTCAGGAGGTCCCATTTATTAATTGTTGATCTCAGTGTATGTGACACTGGTGTTATGTCAGGACGTGGTCTCCTGTACCAATTCATTCAAGGGTACCTCCCAATTTCTCTTCTAACAGGTTCAGTGTGGTTGGATTTATGTTGAGGTCTTTGATCCATTTGGAATTTAGTTTTGTGCATGGCAATAGCCATGGATCTATCTGCATTCTTCTACATGCCAGCATATAGTTATGCCAGCACTATTTGTTGAAGATGCTTTCTTTTTTCCATTGTATAATTTTAGCTTCTTTGTCAAAAATCAGGTGTTCATGGGTGTGTGGGTTAATATCAGGGTGTTCAATTTGATTCCAATGGTCTGCCTGTCTATTTTTGTGCCAATACCAAGCTGTTTTCAGGACTATAGCTCTGTAATAGAAATTGAAATCAGGGATGGTGATGCCTCCAGACATTCCTTTGTTGTACAGGAATGTTTTGGCTACCTCGGATCTTTTGTTTTTCCATATAAAGTTGAGTATTGTTCTTTCAAGGTCTGTGAAGAATTGTCCTGGGATTTTGTTTGGGATTGCATTGAATCTGTAGATTGCTTTTGGCAAAATTGTCATGTTAACTACGTTGACTCTACCTAATTCAAGAGCATAGGAATCTTTCCATTTTCTGGTATCTTTTTTAGTTTTTTTCTTTAAAGACTCAAAGTTCTTGCGACACAGGTCTTTCACTTGTTTGAGTAGCATCACCCCAATGTATTTTATGCTGTTTGTGGCAATTGTAAAGGGTGATGTTTCTCTGTTTTCTTTCTCAGCCCTTTTATTGTCTGTATAGAGTAGGGTTGTATTGAGTTGATCTTGTATCCTGACATTTTGCTGAAAGCATTTATCAGCTGTAGGAGTTCCCTGGTAGAGTTCTTTGGGTCACTTATGTAAACTATTGTATCATCTGCAAATAGTGAAAGTTTGACCTCTTCCTTTCCAATTTATATCCCACTTGATCTCCCTTTGTTGTCTTATTGCTCCAGATAGCACTTCAAGTACAATATTGAAGAGGTATAGGGAGAGGGGACAGCATTGTCTTGTTCCTGATTTTAGAGGAATTTCCTTGAGTTTCTCTCCATTCAGCTTGATGTTGGCTGTTGGTTTGCTGTATATAGCTTTTATTATGTTTAGGTATGTTCCTGTTACTCCTGATCTCTCCAAGACCTTTATCATGAATGGGTATTGGATTTTGTCAAAGACTTTTTCAGCATCCAATGAGATGATCATGTGATTTTTGTTTCTCAGCTTGTTTATATGGTGGATTACACTGATGGATTTTCATATGTTGAACCATCCCTGCACCCCTGGAATGAAGCCTACTTGATCATGGTGGATGAGTTTTCTGATGTGTTCTTGGATCCGATTTGAGTATCTTTGCATCAATGTTCATGAGGGATATTGGTCTGAAGTTCTCTTTCTTAGTCATGTCTTTGTGTGGCTTGGGTATCAAGGTTATTGAAGCCTCGTATAATGACTCTACTGCTTCTATTGCATGGAATACTTTGATGAGAATCGGTATTAGCTATTCTTTGAATTTCTGGCAGAATTCTGTACTGAGGCCATCTGGCTCTCCTTGTCCCATGGATGGAGGACTATTACCAGGGCCATGGATGTCTCAGGATGGGCTGGACCACGTTGTGATGGTATCTGCAGTGCACAGTCCCCAGACCTCAGCTGGATTTTTGCAGGGCAGCAGAAGGCAGGTCAGAAACAGGCCCAGGACTACCTGGTCTGGTGGATGGAGGAAGGGACTAGGATGCTGGCAGTCTTTGGGTGTGTTGGATCCCACAGGAATCAGAACCACATTGGCAATCCCTAGGCCTCAGCTGGATTTGCCTCATGTATTCTTCTTATTTTTTGGTTTAGTCTTCTCAAAGTGTCCCAGATTTCATAGGTGTTTTCTGATTTTTAGATTTGATATTTTTTGACAGATGCATCTGTCTTTTTCTATTCTATCTTCAATGCCTGAGTTTGTCTCTTCCATCTCTTGTATTATGTTTGTGGTGCTTTCTTCAATATTTCATATTCAAACTCCTAACTTTTTTCATTTCCAGAATTCTCTCAGTTTGTGTTTTCTTTATTGAGTCTATTTACATTTTCATGTTTTGAACAATTTTATTATTTTCTCTCAACAGTTTGTTTATGCTTTCTTGGCTTTACTTAAGGGATGTATTCATTTCCTCCAATTTTTTCCTCAATTTTAAAAGGGATTTCTTCATTCTTTCTTTGAGGTCTTCTATTGTCTTAATATAGTTGATTTTAAGTTTTTTTCTTGTGCTTCAGCTATGCCGCCCTATTCAGGGCCTACTTTTGTAGGATAGCTAGGGTCTAGTGGTGACACATTTCTCTGACTTTAATTAATTGTGTTTTTAAGGTGGTGTCTAGCCAACTGTCTTTAGGGTGATTATATAACTAAGTGTTGATTTCTGTGTTTGTTTTTGTTTATTATGGGTATTTTGTTCCATGATTTCTGTTTCTTCTCTTGATTTTTAGAGAATGTGACTGTTGTTAGTTGCCTGTTTTCCTGGCCTGCTCAGATGGTATGTTCACAATGAATGTCTGCTGGTGTTTGGGGGTAGAACACTGGGATGAGTTAGGGAAGGGAAGTTTGAAGTGGGACAGCCTTTGTGATCCATTGGAGATGGGATCTGAGAGTAAATGGAGACCACAGCAGGCTTTCTGCTATAGAGCTGGGGATCTGGCTAGGCAGGGCATTGGATCTCAGGAGTTGGAGTGGTGTGGGTCTGTCTTCAGCCTACTACCCTGGGTTGTCATGGGTTATCTGCTGGGCTTCTGGTCTGAGATAAGGAAACCGTTTAGGGGGAAGAACATAAGAAGGGGAAGATCTGTGGGATCCACAGGAGATACAGGATGAGACTGAGGGATTGAATATGGGAAATAGAGAGAAAAGGGAAGGTCCAAAAATTGCATATTATCTTTTAACTTCAAGTAAAATATAGCTCAGCGATAGTCATTCTGTTTTCTTTCCTCACTTGATGGATACAATATAAGACATTTTAGAATTAGAACATAGCTTCAGAGGAGCACAATTATTTTTGAGAATTTACTTTTACTGTAACAAAAATAATTAAGATAGTAAAAATTCTTAGAACTTAAATCCAAATCTGGCTCTCAGAAAAGGGAGTGTCATGTAGTAACAGAGATTACTGACTCAACACTCTTAATGTGACTTCCCACATGAATGTCAAGTACACTAAGCATGAAAGAATTCCATGTCACTGTTGTTAGCAACACTTTCTTCCAATCCCTACAGACACTGAACTGTTCAGAAGCACAGAGCAGAAACCTGAACATTAGGAACTCATGTCTGTGGTAGCATCCTTCCTGAGAAGTTTATCATTTATCACCCATGGTAGAATGCATTTGGTAAAACAAAGCAAAGGTGGTTTTGTTTGTTTGTTTCGGGGGACTTTTGCTTTATAAATCTTATTTAACCAATCTCAGAGATTTTATAGACAAAATAGGATATTTCACTTTAAAACTACCTGTATACCATGCAGTGTTATGTGTAAGTAAGTAGCAATGATTTCTTTCAGAGCATTAAAACTATTGGGATGTATACACACATACATACATAATACAGACACACATATATACATACACACACATATACAAATGCTCTTGAAGTAGAACATTTCTTGATTGATATATCAGTAATTATAACAATAGCAATAGTAACAATAATAGTTTTGCCATATCCATGTTTGATCATGTGTAGACAGCAATATGGTATACATTTTGAAACGTAAGTCATAGAGAACTAATATTTAAATATGTATAGACTGATTACTGATTGTGGCACGTGGTGATCTTAGTCACAATGAAGAAAAATAATTATATGTCAAAGTTTCTCAGCAAATTAAAAATAGAAGATACTTTCCTTAATCTGAAAAGGGTCATGTCCAAACACAAAAAGCTAGTGAGTTAAATATTTTCCCCCTAGAACTGAGAATTCTATAACCATTCTTTTCTCATTGTTTGCATTAGTCATGATGATGGGAAAGAAGTAAGAATAAAAATGCAGAACAACAAGAAGTCTAAATAGAAACGTACCTATCTGCAGATACATTTACATATAATTTCCTATGTACAGAATTTCATGGAATCTACAAACACACACACACACACACACACACACACACACACACACGGCCATCCTATTGATATTAACTAGATAAAGGACCTTTGTTTCTTTTTTTTTATTTTCCAGTTTAAATTTAGATAAGAAACAAGGTTGCTTCACAAGTCAGTTCAGGTCCCTGTCCCTTTCCCTCCCCTCCTCCCGTGCCCTCTCCCCAACCCCCCTCCGTTATCCCTTCATTCCCCCAGGGAGGGTGAGGCCCTCCATGGGGGTGTCCATAGTCTGTCATTTCATATAGGGCAGGGCCTAGACCCTTCCCCAAGAGTTCAGGGTGAGAGTGCACCTCACATTGTTCTATGGGAGTCCAAAGTGCAAAAACACTGAAAAAAATACTGGCAAATCAGATCCAAGAACATATCAGAAAACTCATCCACCATGATGAAGTAGGCTTCAACTCATGCATGCAGGGTTTGTTCAACATATGTATATCCATATGTAATCTACCATATAAACAAGCTGAGAAACAAAATTCACACGATCATCTCATTGGATGCTGAAAAAGCCTTTGACAAAATCCAACACCCATTTATGATAAAGGTCTTGGAGAGATCTGGGATAACAGGAACTTACCTCAACAAAATAAAAGCTATATAAAGCAAACCAGCAGCAAACATCAAACTAAATGGACAGAAACTCAACGCAACTCCTCTAAGATCAGGAACAAGACAAGGCTGTCCACTCTCTCCATATCTCTTCAATATCGTACTTGAAGTTCTATCTAGAGCAATAAGACAACAAAGGGAGATGAAGGGGATATAAATTGGAAAGGAAGAGGCCAAACTTTCACTATTGCAGATGATATGATAGTTTACATAAGTGACCCAAAACACTCTACCAGGGAACTCCTACAGCTGATAAATACTTTCAACAAAGTGGCAGGATACAAGATCAACTCAATAAAATCAGTAGCCCTACTATATACAGACAAAAAAAGGACTGAGAAAGAAATCAGAGAAACATCACCCATTATGATAGCCACAAAAAACCTAAAATACCTTGGGGTGATGCTACCCAAACAAGAAAAAGGCTTGTATAACAAGAACTTTGAGTCTTTAAAGAAAGAAGCTAAAGAAGACACCAGAAGGTAGAATGATCTCCCATGCTCTTGGATAGGTTATAATTTATGGTACCTTGGGTAGTGTTTATCCCTGGCATACAAATAGACATTTTGTCTTGTTAACTGTGTCCTTTGCCTTACAGAAGCTTCTTAGTTTCAGGCAGTCCCATTTGTTAATTGTCAATCTCAGTGTCTGTGCTACTGGTGTTATGTTCAGGAAGTAGTCTCTTGTACTAACTCGTTGAAGAGTATCTCCCACTTTCTCTTCTAAGAGTTTCAGTGTGGTTGTATTTATGTTGAGATCTTTGATCCATTTGTGCAAGGCGATAGACATGGATCTATCTGCAATCTTCTGCATGCCAATACCCAGTTATGCCAGCACCATTTGTTGAAGATGCTTTCTTTTTTCAATTGTATAATTTTAGCTTCTTTGTCAAAACTCAGGTGTTCATAGGTGTGTGGGTTAAAATCAAGGTTTTCAATTCTGTTCCATTGGGCTACCTGTCTATTTTTGTGCCAGTACCAAGCTGTTTTCAGGACTATAGCTCTATACTAGAGCTTGAAGTCAGGTATGGTGATGACTCCTGAAATTCCTTTATTTTATAGGGTTGTTTTGGCTACCCTGGGTCTTTAGTTTTTCCATATAAAGTTGATTATTGTTCTTTCAAGGTCTGTGAAGAATTGTGCTGGAATTTTGATAGGGATTGCATTGAATCTGTAGAATGATTTTGGCAACATTACTATTTTTATTTTGTTGATCCTACCAATCCAAGAACATGGGAGATCTTTCCATTTTCTGGTATCCTCTTTGATTTCTTTCTTTAGAGACTCATGGTACTTTTGATACACATCTTTCCCTTCTTTGCTTAAGATTATCCCCAGATATTTGATACTGTTTATGACTATTGTAAAGGGTGATATTTCTCTCATTTCTTTCTCAGAGAACTTATCATCTGTATATAATAGGGCCACTGATTTTTTTGAGTTAACCTTTGCTGTACTATGTTCATAGCCGCATTATTTATAACAGCCAGAACCTGAAAGCAACCTAGATGCCCCTCAACTGAAGACTAGATAGAGAAAATATGGTACATTTACACAATGCAGTACTATTCAGCAGAAAAAAACAATGGAATCCTGAAATTTGCAGGCAAATTGATGGCACTAGACAAAACCATCCTGAGTGAGGTAACCTAGTCACAAAAAGAGAAACGTGGTATGAATCAGTCATTTATGGATTTTAGACATGAATCATGGGAGTGCCAGCATACAGTGCCACTGCCACAGGGTCAAGGAAGTAGAACCTTCATCCAGTGACTGATGAAAGCAGAGGCAGATACCCACAAACAAACACTGAATTGAACTCTTGGAGTCCAGTGTCAGAAAGACAGAACTGATGGGCAACACAGTTAAGACTGGGCTGGTCTAACCCACAGAAACTGTTGACCTGATCCAGGGAGAGCTCTTTGACCCCAGATGGATGGCTGCGTGGAAAACATGGGACTGTCCCAGACCACCTGAATGTGGGTGTCAGTGAGGAGGCCTAGATAATCTATAGTGCCTTGGGTAGTTTTTATCCCCGGCGTACAAATAGATTTTGAGTTCCCATGCCACAATATGAGAGTTTCTCTCAGCCTGGACTCTTGCAGGAGGGCCTAGGTCCTGCCCTAGATGAAATGACAGTCACTGGAGGTCCATCCTGGAGGGCCTCACCCTCCCTGGGGATCAGAGTGGAGATTGGGTGTGGGCCTGGGGGACCTAGTGGGGAGGGCGAGGGAGGAGGGGAGGGAGATGCAGCTGGGATTGACATGTGAAATGAGATTGTTTTTAATTTAAATAAAAAATAATAATTATTTTTTAAAAACTTAGAAAAGGAAACGGGGAAAATCTGAAACATTGGGATTGGCAAGGATTTCTAATGAAGTCACCATAAAATTCTCAGGGCAAAGGATATACTGGGATTCATCAGAAGTAAAAACTGCTTTTCAACAGACACCACTGAGAACACAGAGAGATGCCATACATCATGGGATATCTATAGCACATACCTGACCCAGGAATTCCATGGAGACTACAGGAAGAACGCACATATGCAGCTCGGTCAAAGGAGAAAACTATCTGTGTAAATAGGAATAGAGGTGCACAGAGACATCACAGGGGCAGGAGCAGGTGTTTGATTGCATTGCGTTCCTCTTGGTGCTTCCCAGGTTAACCTTGACCTCTAGCAATGGATGTTTACTTCCTTGTTTGTGTTGTTTTATTTGTTACATGAGGGATTGTAGCCAGGACGTTGTGTATAACAGATTAGCACTTTGCCTTTGAGACACCCCAAACTCACCACCACCACCCATTTAATTTTGTTTTGTTGTGTTCCCCTTGCTTTTAATTCTTAGCCTTGATACTGTGGAACAAAAATACACTTATATGCTTTATTATATTATTTATTATATCTCCTACATCTTCTGTTGACTTAGGGAATCCCAAATACTGCACATAGTGTAATAAGTCAAATAATGAGAGACACATTCATTATCATGTCTACAACTTTGTAAATTCTATTTTTCCCTTCCTTCCTTCCTTCCTTCCTTCTTCTTCCTTCCTTCCTTCCTTCCTTCTTCTTCTTCTTCTTCTTCTTCTTCTTCTTCTTCTTCTTCTTCTTCTTCTTCTTCTTCTTCTTCTTCTTCTTCTTCTTCCTCCTCTTCTTTCTGAGAGTCGTATGTATCCCAGACTGACTCCAAAGCCACATTGTAGCTGAGAATGACCCTGAACTCCTCATCCTCCTTCCTCTGTCTCCAGAGTTCTGAGATGATAGCTATATGCAGTGGGTGATGGGGATTGGACACAGATCTTGCATGTTAATAAGGCACTGGACTTAGTGAGCACCAATCTCATCCCCCTGGGAAGGTGTTTAAATGGACACTAAATATTGGGGAAACATAAATTAAGCCCTAGGATATCACTTCACATCTCCTAGGTTGGCTAATTTTAGACTGTTTAGAAATACAAGTGTTGGTGAAATGAAGCCAGGAATACATGCACATTTTCTGCATGTTAGAATGATGGGACAAGTTAGAAATGGCAGTATTTCATAACCTAAATCCCATATATTCATCAACCATGCTGGTTTTATTTCTAGCTGTTGACTCTGGAGTAAAGGAGGCCTGCTCACAACACTTTATACCTATCTATGTCCATAGCATGCTTATTAATAATAATCCCCAGCCAGTAGCAAACCAAAAATATCAACAGATGAATGTACATACAGAAAGCTTTTACTTGTGTTGTGGATGAAGTAGTACTCAACAATAAAAAGGACCAGATTCTTAAGGCATGAATACCTTGAGTAAGAACAACAAAGATTACAGTTTAAAAATACTAAAGTACACAGTTCCATTGAGAACTTGTAGAAAAAGTAAGCATCATTTCTCATTTCTGCATCAGTTCCTGTCTCTAGACTTCTGCCTTGAGCTCCTACCTGATTTTCATGGATGATGGACCACAAACTGTAAGAAGAAATCAACCTTTTATTCCCAAGTCGCTTTTGGCCATGGTGTTTTATCATAGCAACAGGTGAGTATTGGTTCTTGTTTTATTTTGTTTTTAATGATATGGAATGAAATTTTGTTCAAAGAATCATGGGAGAAATGTCTTTTTGGGGATGGGGATACAGTTACTGGCATCCAATGGAAGCCCTCATTTCTTCTGTAGCCAGTGTCATAACTCTGCCACATCACTGCAGGCTTGCTTCATCCAGTCAGGGATGGTACCTGGTCATCTCATTCTGGCAGAGAAGACTTATGTGGGCTACTGTAACATCTCTAAGGCATCACTGGCAATGGTGGAATTATCTACCCTCTTACATGATGCTATGAGTCCAGAAAACTTTGTGAGGTTATTTTGAATCTTGTGTTACAAATCAACTCTTTGTGGTGGATAGATGTATAAGGAGACAATGGAGGATTGGAGCCATCAGGCAGTGAAAACTACAGGATAATTGGTCCTGTGCTGAAAAGGAAGCATTCTCTAATTTTTGTAGATTGTTTTGATATGCAAATGTGGCCCAAAGTTAACAGATCTTCTGAGTTTCTAAGAAATTGTAACTACAGTTTTATGTGAAATTTCCTGACAGCATACCAGAGCAAGCCTGTGGGCTGCTCTGTTTGTCTCCTTTTGCTGCTGTAAGGGATTATCACAAAATCTGACTTAAAACAGCACAAATTGATTATCTTACAGCTCAGTGGGTCAGAAGTCTGACCAAAATCTCCTGGGGCTAAACTCAGCTTGTTGGCAGGCCTTGCTCCCTTTTAAAGACCTGGGGCATTCTGTTTCCTGACTTTTCACAGTTGTAGGGGCCACACACACTTCTTGGTTCATAGCTCCTTCCACGTCTTCAAGGCCATATCAGCCTCTTTATCTCCTATCACATCTCTCTGACTACCCTAGAAAGGACTCCCACTCCTAAGAACAAGATGGATTAGCCCAGCACCACGTAGGTGACCAGGATAATGCCCCCATTGCAAAGCCCTTATTTTAATCATACCCCCACACTCTCTGCCATGCCAGAAACAGATCAAGAAATTTTGAAGATCTGAATGGTGACTTCCTCTTTGGCAGTGGCTGTTATTCCGCCTGACAGAGTTGGCAAGCAAAATCTCTGACCTAGATCTCTCATGGAAACATCTCTACTCTGGAATTTTCTTCTCATCCCCGGAGCAATGTCATTTCCTCTGGATTACTAAAAATGGTGGTGCCTCTACCCAAGAAAAGACTGTGTTGTCCTCAAAGGCCTAGAATTCACTTAGGGGCAAACCAGTAAGTATCATTTCTCCATGGTCCCTGCATCAGTTCCTGTCTCTAGACTTTTGCCTTGAGCTCCTACCTGATTTTCATGGATGATGGACCACAAACTGTAAGAAGAAATCAACCTTTTATTCCCAAGTCGCTTTTGGCCATGGTGTTTTATCATAGCACAGAAGGCTAACTAAGACATGTGTGTATGCATGTGCAGAAATGTGGTGTGTGCCCTAGCCCCTTGCTGCCTGTTGGTCCAGTGTTGTCTGGATCTGGTCTTCCAAAGCAGGGTCAAACCTACTTTAGATATCCTCTGAGGGAAGTAGGTTTGAATTAGTTACTCTTCTCGTTGCTATGGCAGAGACAACTTACAGGAGAAAGGATTTGTTTTTACTAGTGATTTAAAGACAACATCTATCATGATAAGGAAGAGAGGATGATGGGACTACCTTCTGCCCACGGAGCATGAAGATTCATACTAGCATTTCTGCTGACCTAGAAGCAGAGAGAGAGAGTACAAGTCTGAAACAGGGTGGGAATATAAAGTACAAATTTCCCTGTCCAGTGATCTACTTCCTCCAAATAGACCCCACTTCCTAAAAGTTTCAAAGCCTCCTAAGTGGCACCATTAGTTGAGAAGCAAGATTTTAAACACAAAAGTGAGCACATTTCTCATTCAGGCCATGAAGTCCTTGTTAACCACAAGATGAAGATTTTTTTAAAGTTACTTTCTTTCATCCTGAGATGGTGGATCTACAGTATACCACGGTTTACTCACTTTATGACAAGAAATAGGTCATGTAATCACTGGAAATACTGAGAGGAAAGATTAACTAATTCTGCCATTTTAATTTGCTCCTTTCTATAAAGGAAAGGGTTTTACATTTGAACTATAAATTTATAACACAGCCATAAACATAAAAGAAAGAAGAGCTGGGGCCGAGGAGATAGCTCAGTGGTTAAACACTGTCTCTCATGTGTGAGGGCCAGTGTTGAAATTCCTATTATCCATATAGATGCTGGCAGGCAAGGCATCCCAGATAGATTCCTGAACTAGGAAGGCAGATATGTGGAATCCCTGGAGAGAGCTGAGGAGTCAGAGGAACCATATTGGTGAGCCCTGGGTTCAATTGTGAGAGCCTACCTCAATAAGTAAGATTTAATGTCATATACATACATGTGTATATTTGTGTGTGCATACACTCAAGAGCACCCATGCATACATGTGAGCCTTGACACACACAAATAGGCATAAGTGCATGCACATACACTGCACATGCATAAATACATGTCTTAGTTAGCCTTCTGTTGCTATGATAAAACACCATGGCCAAAAGCGACTTGGGAATAAAAGGTTGATTTCTTCTTTTTTTTATATATTTTATTTTCCTGTTTAAATTTAGATAAGAAACGAGGTTGCTTCACAAGTCAGTTCCAGGTCCCTCTCCCATTCCCTCCCCTCCTCCCGTACCCTCCCCCCAAACCCCCCCGTTATCCCCTCATTCCCCCAGGGAGGGTGAGGCCCTCCATGGGGGTGTCCATAGTCTGTCATTTCATATAGGGCAGGGCCTAGACCCTTCTCCAAGAGTTCAGGGTGAGAGTGCACCTCACATTGTTCTATGGGAGTCCAAAGTCCGTGTGTAAACTTGGGATGGGTACAGATCTGCTGCAAAAGGCTCAATAGATTCCCTAGGCCTCCTCACTGACACCCAGATTCAGGGGGTCTTGATCAGTCCCATGCTGGATTCCCAGGCTGATGCCTGGGATTCAAGAGTTAACCTTTGTCTGGTCAGCTGCTTCTGGGGGTTAAACCAGCCCAGTCTTAATCCCTTTGATCATCAGTCCTCCCTCTCTGTTACTGGCTTTCTTGAGTTCAGCTCAGTACTTAACCAAGGGAGTCTACCTCTTCTTCGATCAGCAACTAAATGAAGTTTCTGTTTCCCAGACTCTCTGGCCATAGGATTGTAGGCTGGCACTCCCCAGATCTATGTCTAAAATCCATATATGAGAGAGTACATGCCATGTTTCTCTTTTTGTGACTGGGTTACCTCACTCAGGATGGTTTCTTCTAGTGTCATCCATTTGCCTGTGAATCTCATGATTCCATTATTTTTTTCTGCTGAATAGTACTCCATTGTGTAGATGTACCACATTTTCTCTATCCACTCTTCGGGTGAGGGACATCTAGGTTGCTTCCAAGTTCTGGCTATTACAAATAAAGCTGCTATGAACATAGTGGAACAGACATCTTTATTGTATGAATGGGCATCTTTTGGATATATGCCTAAGAGTGGAGTTGCTGGGTCTTGTGGTAGGTTTATTTCCATTTTTCTGAGGAATCTCCATACTGATTTCCAAAGTGGCTGAACCAGTTGGCACTCCCACCAGCAATGGAGGAGTGTCCCCCTTTCACCACATCCTCTCCAGCATAAATTGTCATTGGTGTTTTTGATTTTAGCCATTCTGACAGGAGTGAGATGGTATCTCAGAGTTGTTTTGATTTGCATTTCCCGGATGGCTAAGGATGTTGAGCACTTTCTCAAGTGCCTCTCAGCCATTTTAGACTCCTCTATTGAAAACTCTCTATTTAGTTCTGCAGCCCACTTTTTAATAGGGTCCTTTGGTGTTTTGGAGACTTGCTTCTTGAGTTCTTTGTAAATTTTGGAGACCAACCCTCTGTCAGATGTGGGATTAGTGAATATTTTTTCCCATTCTGTGGGCTGCCGTTTTGTCTTGCTGACTGTGTCCTTTGCCTTACAGAAGCTTCTCAGTTTCAGTAGGTCCCATTTATTAATTGTTGATCTCACTGTCTGTGCTACTGGTGTTATGTTCAGGAAGCTGTCTCCTGTACCAATTCGTTCAAGGGTACCACCCACTTTCTCTTCTAAGAGGTTCAGTGTGGCTCGATTTATGTTGATGTCTTTGATCCATTTGGACTTAAGTTTTGTGCATGGCGATAAACATGCATCGGTCCGCATTCTTCTACATGTCAGTCTCCAATTATGCCAGCACCATTTGTTGAAGATGCTTTCTTTATTCCATTGTATATTTTTAGCTTCTTTGTCAAAGATCAGATGTTCGTACGTGTGTGGGTTAATACCCGGGATTTCAATTCGATTCCATTGGTCTACCTGTCTATTTTTGTGCCAATACCAAGCTGTTTTCAGGACTATAGCTCTGTAATAGAGCTTGAGGTCAGGGATGGTGATGCCTCCGGACGTTGCCTTGTTGAACAGGGTTGTTTTGGCTATCCTGGGTCTTTTGTTTTTCCATACAAAATTGATTATTGTTCTTTCAAGGTCTGTGAAGAATTGTGCTGGGATTTTAATGGGGATTGCATTGAATCTGTAGATTGCTTTTGGCAGGATTGCCATTTTTACTACATTGATCCTACCTATCCAAGAGCATGGGAGATCTTTCCATTTTCTGAGGGCTTCTTTAATTTCTTTCTTTAAAGATTCAAAGTTCTTACGATACAGGTCTTTCACTTGTTGGGTTAGCGTTACCCCAAGGTATTTTATGTTGTTTGTGGCAATTTTAAAGGGTGATGTTTCTCTGATTTCTCTTTCAGCCCTTTTATCATCTGTATATAGTAGGGCTACTGATTTTCTTGAGTTGATCTTGTAGCCTGCCACTTTGCTGAAGGTGTTAATCAGCTGTAAGAGTTCCCTGGTAGAGTTCTTTGGGTCATTGATGTAAACTATCATATCGTCTGCAAACAGTGTTTGACCTCTTCCTTCCCAATTTGTATCCCCTTGATCCCCCTTTGTTGTTGTATGGCAATAGCTAGAACTTCAAGTACCATGTTGAAAAGGTATGGAGAGAGTGGACAGCCTTGTTTTGTTCCTGATTTTAGAGGAATTGCATTGAGTTTCTGTCCATTTAGTTTGATGTTGGCTGTTGGTTTACTGTACATAGCTTTTATTATGTTTAAGTATGTCCCTGTTATCCCAGATCTCTCCAAGACCTTTATCATGAAGGGGTGTTGGATTTTGTCAAAGGCTTTTTCAGCATCTAGTGAGATGATCATGTGATTTTTGTTTTTCAGCTTGTTTATATGGTGGACTACGTTGATGGATTTTCGTATGTTGAACCATCCCTGCATCCCTGGGATGAAACCTACTTGATCGTGGTGAATGATTGTTTTGATGTGTTCTTGGATCTGATTTGCCAGTATTTTATTGAGTATTTTTGCATCAATGTTCATGAGGGATATTGGTCTGAAGTTCTCTTTCTTAGTTGTATCTTTGTGTGGCTTGGGGATCAAGGTTATTGAAGCCTCATAGAAAGAGTTTGGCAAAGACCCTTCTGCTTCCATTGTGTGGAACACTTTGAGAAGAATTGGTATAAGCTGTTCTTTGAATTTCTGGTAGAATTCTGCACTGAGGCCATCTGGACCTGGACTTTTTTTGGTTGGGAGAATTTTAATGACAGCTTCTATTTCCATAGGGGTTATAGGTCTATTTAAATTGCTTATCTGTTCTTGATTTAGTTTTGGCAAATGATAGCTGTCCAGGAAGTCATCCATTTCCTTCAAATTTTCGAATTTTGTGGAGTACAGGTTTTCAAAGTATGACCTAATGATTCTCTGGATTTCCTCAGAGTCTGTTGTTATGTCCCCCTTTTCATTTCTGATTTTGTTAATTTGCGTGTTCACTCTCTGCTGTTTGGTAAGTTTGGACAAAGGTTTGTCTATCTTGTTGATTTTTTCAAAGAACCAACTCTTCGTTGCATTGATTCTTTGTATTGTTTTCCTGGTTTCTACTTTATTGATTTCAGCCCTCAATTTGATTATTTCCTGGCGTCTACTCCTCCTGGGGGAGTTTGCTTCTTTGTGTTCTAGAGCTTTCAGCTGTGATGTTAATTCTCTGGTATAACTGTTCTCCTGTTTCTTCATGTGAGCACTTAGTGCTATGAACTTCCCGTAGCACTGCTTTCAAAGTGTCCCATAGGTTTGGGTATGTTGTGTCTTCATTCTCATTGAATTCGAGGAAGTCTTTAATTTCTTTTTTTATTTCCTCTTTGACCCAGGGATGGTGCAGTTGAGCATTATTCAATTTCCATGAGTTTGTAGGTTTTCTGCAATTTGTGTTGTTGTTGAATTCTAATTTTAAAGCATGGTGGTCTGATAAGATGCATGGAGTTATTCCAATTTTTTTGTAGCTGCTGAGGTTTGATATGTTGCCAAGTATGTGGTCGATTTTTGAGAAGGTTCCATGTGGTGGTGAGAAGAAGGTATATTCTTTTTTATGTGGATGAAATGTTCTATAGATATCTGTTAATCCCAGTTGGGTCATTACTTCTATTAGACCCTTTGCTTCTTTGTTGAGTTTCTGTCTGGTATTCCTGTCTAGTGGTGAGAGTGGTGTGTTGAAATCTCCCACTATAACTGTGTGGGGCTTTAGATGAGATTTAAGTTCTAATAATGTTTCTTTAACGAATGTGGATGCCTTTGTATTTGGGGCATAGATGTTCAGGATAGACACTTCATCTTGGTGGGTTTCACCTGTGATGAGTATGTAATGACTTCCTTCATCTCTTTTGATTGATTTTATTTTAAAGTCTAGTTTGTTAGATATTAGGATTGCTACCCCTGCTTGTTTCTTGGGTCCATTTGATTGAAAATTTTTTCCCAACCTTTAACTCTCAGGTAATGTCTGTCTTTGAGGGTGAGGTATGTTTCTTGTATGCAGCAGAAGGAAGGGTTCTGTCTTCGAATCCATTCTGCTAGTCTGTGTCTTTTTATGGTTGAGTTAAGGCCATTAATATTGAGGGATATTAATGACCATTGATTGCTCATCCTTCTTCGATTTGCGATGGTTGTTGTTGGTGGAATTATGGGTGGAATTTCACCCCTTTGTTCTTTTGGCTGTTGGTAGAGAGGATTCTCTAATGCTTATGTTTTTCTGGTTGTAGTTAGCTTCCTTGGGTTGGAGCTTTCCTTCCAAAATTTTCTGTAGGGCTGGGTTAGTGGACACATATTGCTTGAATCTAGTTTTGTCATGGAATATCTTGTTTTCTCCGTCTATAGTGATTGAGAGCTTTGCCGGGTACAGTAGTCTGGGCTGGCATCCATGGTCTCTTAGTGTAGGCAGAATATCTATCCAGGACCTTCTTGCTTTCAGAGTTTCCATGGAGAAATCAGGTGTAATTCTGATAGGTCTGCCTTTATATGTTACTTGACCTTTTTCCTTAGCTGCTCTTAATATTCTTTCTTTATTCTGTATGATTGGGGTCTTGATTATTATGTGGCGAGGGGATTTTTTTTTGTGGTCCACTCTATTTGGTGTTCTGTAGGCTTCTTGTACCTTCATTGGCATGTTTTTCTTAAGGTTGGGAAAGTTTTCTTCTATGATTTTGTTGAATATTCCTTCTGCCCCTTTGAGGTGGATTTCTTCTCCTTCTTCTATACCTATTATTCTTAGGTTTGGTCTTTTCATGGTGTCCCATATTTCCTGGATGTTTTGTGTTAAGGATTTGTTGGATTTAAGGTTTTCTTTGGTTGATAAATCCATTTCTCCTAGTGTATCTTCAACACTTGAGATTCTCTCTTCCATCTCTTCTATTCTGTTGGTAATGCTTGTATTGGTAGTGCCTGACTGTTTGTCCAGCTTTTCTATTTTCTGCCTTTCTTCAGATTGTGTTTTTTTTAATGCCTCTATTTCAGTTTTCAACCCTTGCAGTGTTTGCATTGCTTCTTGCAATTTTCTGTTTATCTTTTCGTCTGTTTGTTGCCTTTTATGAATTTTTTGGTTTGTTCTTTCTTCCATTTCTTGCATTTTTTGGTTTGCTTTTTGTTCCATTTCTTGCATTTTGTGCTTGGTTTCTTCTTCCATTTCCTGCCTTTTTTGGTTTGTTTCTTCTTCCATTTTTTTCATTTTTTGCTTTGTTTTTTCTATCATTTCTTGCATTTTTTGCTTTGTTTCTTCTTCCATTTCCTGCCTTTTTTGGTATGTTTCTTCTTCCAATTCTTGTATTTTTTGCTTCATTTCTTCTTCCATTTCCTGCCTTTTTTGGTTTGTTTTTTCTTCCAATTCTTGCATTTTTTGGTTTGTTTTTTCTTCCATTTCCTTGAGGGATTTTCCAATATCCTCTTTTAGGGCCTCTATCATTTTCATGAAAGTGCTTTTAAGGTCGTTCTCTTCTGCTTCGTTCACATTGGAATGTTGGGGTCTTGCTGGTGTGGAGTCTCTAGAATCTGGCGGTGTCATATTTGTTTTTCTGTTGCTGACTGTGTTTTTGTATTGTTTCTTTCCCATCTCTTCTTCTAGTGGGTGCAGAGAGCCCCTTACTGGTCTGGGGACCAGAGTTCCCTTTTGGTGGGTGCTAGCAAGTCCAATAATCTGGTGGTTCTTCTATTCCTTGTCCAAATGCTGGTCCCGTGGGTGGAGAAGAAGAACAGGAATCTGGGGCGCTTAGCCTCCTTCCTGGTCCCCTGGACCCTATGCTGGGTCCTGTTGTACCTGATCCGGAACAGCTACTTCCCTGGTCTCCCTGCCTCCTCTGGTTTCCTGGTCTCGTTGGTGGGAGAGAAGATCTGGAGTCTGGGGTGCTTGGCTCCCGTCGGGATTGGGAGCTCTGTGCAGTTCCCAGGCGATCTGCAGGCACTGGAACACAGGCCGAGAAGCGGGCCTGTTTACCTGATGCTGCCAGAGGAACAGCTCAGGTTGATTTCTTCTTACAGTTTGTTGTCCATCAACCATGAAAATCAGGTAGGAGCTCAAGGCAGGAGTCTAGATACAGGAACTGATGCAGGGACCATGGAGAAATGATGCTTACTGGTTTGCCCCTCCCTCCAAGCTCAGTCTGCTTTCTTATACCATCCAGGGGTGTCTGCCCAGGGATGGCACTAATGACCCTGGGTGAGGATTTTCCACATAAATCCCTAATTAAGAAAACTCCAAAAAAAAAAGAAAATTCCAAAAAAAGTCACAAAATCCCCACAGAATCAACAAAGTTGGACTCATAGAGGCTCACAGGAAGCCTGCATGGGACTGACCTACCCCTCTGCACTTATGTTATGATTATATAATTTGATCTTCTTGTAGGACTAATAGTGGGAACAGGGGCTGTCTCTGAGACAGTGCGGGCTTTGTGAACACTATTTCTTATACTGGGTTGCTTTGCCCGGCCTTAATAAAAGGGGGAGGTGCTTAGTCTTAGTGCAGCTTGATATGTCATGTTTGGTAGATATCCATGGGAGGCCTGCCCTTTTCTGAATAGAAAGGAAGGAGGAGTGGATGGGGGGAGTATGCACAGGGGAGTTGGGGGAGAAGGAATGGGAGGAGAAGAGGGAATAGAAACTGTGATTGGTATGTAAATAATGAGAATTATTGTTATAAGCCATAAAAAGAAAATTCCATAAATACTTGCCTATGAACCAATCTTTTTTTTCTTTCTTTCATTACTTTTTATTACAGTTTTTTAGAATAGAGCTTGATTCACATGTCAATCCCAGTTCCCTCTCCCTCCCCTCTTCCCACCTCCCCTCACCATCTCCCCTGGCCTCCAACCCTATCCCCACTTCCTTCTATGGACCAATGTTATGGAAGCATTTTCTCCATTAAGATATCTTCCTCTGAGATATGTTTAGGTTTGTGTCAAATTGACAAAACCAACCAATAAGACATGTAAAAACTACCAGTAAAACATGAAAAACTGAAGATCAAAAAGACAGAACAGTAGGAAAATAAGTACTTTAAAGTTACTCTAAGTGTAGGACCTCTGACTTGCAACTCATCTTCTGTTTTCTTTGATGAACACCCATAATGATCCCAAGTCAGCAATCACATGAAACATTTATTTCCATTAAGTCATACTACAGTGCTAAGAGTAAAGTCCTAGATATGTTAATTCACAAGTGTTGAGACTAAAGGTATGGGCCACAACTGCCTGGCTGAAATCACATTTCTAAGAGCTCTGTGTGGTATTGTATTGATGTCAAGCAATGAGAATGAAGAAGGAATGCTGTTTATCATGAAATAATGAGAGGCCACACTCTGACTGCTCACTTTCTCTCACTGTCTGCAAACTTTCTAAAGCTTCGAACATCACTAACTTCATAGTAAATTCTTAATGATTTGTTGCCTCATCACTAGAGTATATCAGCATTCAATTTTGACTATTGGTAAAATAGCATGTTATCAATTCTTATTTGGTAAATCAAGGTAGTGTGTAACAATTTCAATTATTTTCTTGGGAAAAATTACTTGGGAGGCAGTGTGTGTGTGTGTGTGTGTGTGTGTGTGTGTGTGTGTGTGTATCAGCCTGAGCTACTCTGGAAGTGTGGGCAGAAGAACCGTATGTGGCCAGTAGTTTGAGACCATCTAAGGACAAAACAACAACTATTAACATTAATTCATTATTTTGCCTTCAGCCAAAACCAACTCTCTGGTGGGTTGTAAACATCAGAAAAGCAGGATTTTAGGGAGATGGGTCTTCCAGCCTGAAACCTACATAAGAGCTACTAGTTAAAGGACTAATTAGGTATGAAATTCAGACATTGCTTTGTGAATCTATGAAGCACTGTAGAAGCTACACCTTCCCAGGTCCTTGAAACAATAGAACCATTCTTAATTAGAGCTGAAGCCCTGCCCAGAGTCTCTGCTCTCCTGGATGTAACTTAAATCTGAAGTTTTAAAACACCTTATTAGTCTTGCTCTGAAGTTAAAAATCAAAAGATTTGTCAGCACAGTATTAAAGAAGAGAATGAACAAGAACCACTTATTGACTTAGCACATCCATCCATCCATCCATCCATCCAACCATCCATCCACTTAGGAAACACGTGCTGGTTTCTTGCCATTTTCCAAGCCCTATAGCAAGTACCAGGAATGCAAACATGGAGATAGATGCCCTTCCTTCAAAGAGTTTACAATTTGGTATTGATAGCATCAGAAAAAAATGTAATTTAATAGACTATGAAAGAGTGGCAAAGACATACTTGTAGGAAACTGTGAGGAGCTCAGTTAACAACATCACAGTTAGGTGGTAGATAAAGAGCTCTGTCAGTCAAGAGAAACAGCATGGTCCTAATTGGACTTTGAGGTTCCTGAAATACAATTTTCAGGAAGCTCTAGGCTTAAAGGTCTCTGCAGAACTGGTCTTGTCTCCGGCCCCTTTTCACTCCTCTATTTCTAACTTTCTTGACTCTATTTTATTTAGTTTGAAACTCAACCAATACCGATCTTTTGTGTGAACACTAGCTCAGACAGGTGCCAGGTAAATGTGACAGCACATCACCAGCATAATTCACTGGACAGTCCACAACTACAACTCCCCCCATCAACTAGTGTTCAGGGAATATTCATATTTGTATCAATAAGCCACAACTCTCTCAAACTGGAACTCAGAAACTCTTTGCCTTTGCAGTGATGTTCACAGGTGCTAACCTCAGAATGTGGTAGTGCTCTGCACTGTACAGTCTATGAGAAAAGATATATTGCTCTTTGCTTTAAAGAGAAGTTGAAACAAAAACTATGAACCAACACTAGCCAATGCAATTGGGAGGTCTCTTTATTCAATTATATGATTCTATGATCTGGAATTTGACTTCAAATTTTCCACCATTTGAATGTGACTTCCAGAAGATGCTATTTACTCTCTTTTTGTAAATATTAGGCAGAACCCTATACCCCCCCCTTGGATGTGAATATGATAAGTACAATCACAAAATATTTCAGTTAAGATGCTTGGTGTCAAGAGATGAGGCTTCATTGTTACTATGTCACAGAGCAGAATGGTCAAGGCCCATGGCTCGGAATGAGCTGTTGTGGGTGAACCCAGCACGTGCTCCTCACTAATTTACCTGACTGTTGGCAATTTTGCAGTGGGAAGAAACATGAGTATCGCTTTAATGACGAGCCATGGAAGCCTTTGGTTACTTTTGATAAAAAAGGAGCCTTTCTGGTCATGTCTTATGAGGACCTTTACTGGGATGAGATCTGCAGAACTCAGTGGAAATCTGCCATGCCTCAGTGTGCCTATATGCACTGAAGTTTTACCACTTTTCTGATGCTAACTGGGTGGCTTAGCAACTGATAAGAGGAGAAATCACCATGAGGACTATTATTACTCTTTTGCTTTCCCCGTTGCCTGATTGGCTTGTTAGCCAGACTTCTTTCTACTGTTAGTGCTAGGACTTGCATTCAATCGGATGCTTGGAAGATGAGATTTCTCTCAGAAATTAGACAAAAGAGATGTACTTACATTCTAGTTTACATTAATGGTACCACACACGAACAATCAGATTGTCATTGTCTTAGAGGAATAAGGAGGAGAAAATATATTTATATTGGACACATCATAAAATTAAGTTACTTCACATAAAGTGTGAATTACTTAAGCCCCAAGAGAAGAATCATTAAATAATGGCATATGCAAAGACAGTTTTTACTACAGTCAAAATGGGAAGCTTTTGGATCTGATTGGACCATGACACAAAGGCACAGTTGCTAACTAGAACCCTTGAGGTGGAGGGGCAGGCTATTTCTGAGAAGCCAAGGCTATTTTCCTATGGAAACGATGATGAGGAAGGGAAAGAGTAGGGGGCTGAGGGCGAAGGTCCCAGTAACACCTTTGCCAAGCACCATTTCCTATCCTCTAAGTCTGATTCTGATTACTCCTGCCATTTCTGAAAGCTCTGAGCCCGAGTATTTGACAAGGAAATAGACTAAAAAATTGAACCGCATGTAAACTATTTATAGGTTTGCTAGCCCAGAGAAATAGGACAGGCCGCAAACAGCAGCAGCAGCAAATTCCAAATTGGCCATAAATCTGAAATAGGAAATATCAGACGTGCACTGGGCACAGTATGCCAGGATCAGCTTTTGAGCTAAGAAGTGCTTTATACATATAAACAAGGAGAACATCTTTCATTTGTTCTCTTCGCTTGTTGAAGGGGAAAATTGCAGCCCAGAATTGACACTCACAGCAAAGGGCTGCTAGTGGGACGGAGCACTGTTTATGTTTTCTGCTTTATCATTGTAAGTGCTTAAACTATTAGCAGCTTTGCTGAAGTAAAGAGGGTTCCACCGCTAGCAGGAGTAGGCAAGAGCCTGCAGGACTCAAATGCTTCCTCCCTGTTTAGCCTCAGGCAGGTCCTTTAGCTTTTGTGGCTCAATTTAATCTTTCTACACACTCAGAGAAAAGTGTACAGCAGCCCTCAACACAGTTGCTAGTAGCCTGGGGACACTCACACCATCTTCAGGGGTCATCTGACACCAGGGCCAAAGTAAGTGACTACATACTGACAAAAGATCTGGAGGTGTGTTAGGTGCTAGTCTCAACCCTAGGGCATTGTTTCACTGTCTGTGCACTTCCCATTTCTCATCTTACGTGATTAAAGGACAATTCTGAAAGTGGTGCAGCAGTTCCCCCATAAGCTATTATCAAATTCCATAAGCTGTTCTGCCTTACAAATGTGGTCTGAGACCCAGCTAAGACAGTTAGAATAATAAGAAGAAACAGACTTGGACTCACTAAAATGCATTTTTTAACAAACATGATAACTAGTTGGGGACAGTTTTAAAAGATAAAGTGCATACCCCAGTCTGTAGTGGGGTGAGCAGTCCAGGAGATGTGGCGATGCTTTAAGATGGGCACCCGATAATGTGGTCAGAACACTAAGGGCTATGAGAGGTGTTTTCAGAGATCAGCCAGAAGGTAGTAACAGTCTCCATGAGGGAGCTGAAGAAAGCTATGTAGAGTTATGGAATTTTTATGTTGTTATGCTACGTTATGTTATTTATTTTTGAGCCAGGGTCTCATGTATTCAAGGCTAACCATAAATTCATGCAGAAGAGAATGAACTTTAAGGACTGATCCTCCTACATCAACATTCTGAGTTTTGGGGTTACAGGCATGTACCATTACCCATGGTTTTCATGTTCATGATAATATTAGACACAAATGTATTTATATATATACAAATACTTACACATATATAATTACATAACATCTATTATATAATTATATGAAGGACAGAGCTTTCTTGTGCTGTGACCTCTAGTACCATGATATTAAGAGGCTGAGGAAGAAGGGTTACAAGTTCAAAGCCATCTTGAACAACTTAAAGAAGCCCTGTCTTAAAATGAACAGTTGGGAAGGATAGGGGGATACAACTGGTTGAAGCATTTACCTAACATGCATGGATGTCTAAGTGTGTGTGTGTGTGTGTGTGTGTGTGTGTGTGTGTGTGTGTAAGCAAAATGTATAACTGACCTAGAGAAATATACGAATTTTAAAGGAATCATGTGCATGTGTGTAACTCCTATATTCACATTGCTATCCTTCTGCTGAGTGTCAACATTAAATAATTGTGAGCTATTACGATTGCAATTCTCTTTTACCCATGTTCCAGTTGGGGGTTGGCTTCTGTGCTCACATGCCACTATCGCTACTGAAACTCCTCTTAGGCTGTGCTTCTGCTTGCTCCTTTCTGAAACATGTTTGGCGGCCAGTCTGGAACATGCATAGCACAGAAGAATGTTGTGTTAGAAACATGGAATCTCACGTTCTCTTTACTTCAGGACAAAAGATATAAAATAAATTCAACAAGTTTAAGGTGTTCAACTGGAGAATTTTGAGGTGAGGCTGTGTTTGTAAGAATACCAGCACAAACAAAATAATGAACATGTATCCTTCATTCTCAAAAAACTTCCTCAGTCTCCCTTTAGTTTTTTTCTTTGTGTGCCTCCTGTCATTCTGCACACGGTCAAGCACTGATTTCCTTCATGTATTTACAGAATAAGTCATGTTCTAGAACCATATATTTGTACACATACATATTATAAAATAATAAATTCGGTAGTTATTTTTAAGGTACAAAACCCAGGTTAATTTTTAGCCCATAGCTTTGGAAACTGAAAAGGATCATAATGTGGCCCAGAAACAGAAAGCAAATTTTTGTGTGCAATGAGCCAGCACTTTCAGGCTACTCACAATCTCTTAGACTGGAAAGGAAGAAGAGGAAGAATTTTCCTTGGGAGACAGCATTAACCCTTGCCAGGATAGGGTTGTCTGGCCTTACCACTTTCCATAGGTGCCACCTCTTAAAAAATTCATCTCTTCAGCAAGCCACACTAGGAACCAGTGTATGAGGCTTGGTGGCAAACTACATCCAAACCACAGCAGTAACAGTATGTATACATATATAACTATCCATGCATACATACTATGTATACATACATATGTATGTATATGTACATAGAAGCTCCTTTATGTTTTAAGTCATTCAGGCATGTTCAACATTCTGGTTGTTCAGATGCCTCTTGAATCCATTCTGTTAGCATGTACAGATTGTAGATTTTAATGGGGTTCAGTGTGATATTTCTCCATCTGCATAGCAGCTCTCTATCAAATACAGTCTTCCTATATCTCCTTCTGTCCTTCTTAACCACTCATAAATATTATTACACATATAGATAGACTTGTTTTAAACTTTGACATATGACACACAATATTCAGCATTTTTGTTCTGTGCCGGGCATATCTCATTTAACTTAGTGTACTCCTGCTCCATCTATGTTCCTGCAAATGACAGTTTTTCATCTTTCTTTATGGAAATGTAATGTTAACTGTGTATATACATGGCATTTGTAGCATTTAAACGTGTATTTTCTAGGCAGGAGAGACAGCTGAGTAATGAGTATGTATTGTCCTACCAGAGGACCAAAGTGGAGATGGACTGACAGCATCCACATCAGGCTACTCACAATCTCTTGGACCTCAAGTTCCAGGGGACCCAACACTCTTTTCTGACCTACACTAGCCTACACTCAGACACACACACACACACACACACACACACACACACACACACACACACGCACACACACACATATGCAATCACAATGCTCCTGTTAATATTTTCTGGACATGATTGTTTTAAGATTCTTATTGTAGGTATCAGCAGTATATGCTTCTTTATTGCTGACTTTATTTTATAAAATGGATATATGGGAATTTGAATATCCATTATCTATAGATCATTCATATCATTCAAGTCTAGGACTAGTAAAGCTATTATGAATATTTACATACAAGTCTTCTTTGAAAATGTGCTTTCATTTTCCCCTTGGGTAACTGTCTAGGCAGCACAAAAAGGATTTGGGTTAAAGTATGTTTCATGTCATTTGACCAGGAGGAAGAGCCCAGGCCAACATGTGGTATAGTCAGTGATTTATCATTTTTCTAATTGTAATTTTTGTGGATTTTCTTATTTTACTACTTGAATTAGCAATTCTTTAAAATTACTTGTTTATTTTTGTTTGTTTTATACATATAAGTGTTTTCCTGCAAGAAGCTATGTGCACAGCATGCATACCTACTTTATGGCCCAGAGAGGCCAGAAAAAAAGGCTGCAATCTCCTGGAGCTGAAGTTATAGGCAGTGGTGAGTTACTATGTTAGTACTGGGGACTGAGCCCAAGTTAAATGTTCTTTTTTTATATCATTTTTTATTTTAATTTTAAATAGCTTGTTTTACATGTCAATCCCAGTTCCCTCTCCCTCCTCTCCTCCCGCACTCCCCTTACCCCCTCAGCCTCCCACCCTATTGCCAATTCCTTCCACATAGGGGATATCTAGAGTCTGTCATTTCACTCCGGGTAGGGTCCAGGCATTCCCCTAAGAGTCCAGGCTGAGAGAGCATCCCTCTTTGTGCTATGGGCACACAATGACTGTTTGTATTCCAGGGATAGACACTGATCCACTGCTCAAGGCCCCATAGGTTTCCCAGGCCTTCTCACTGACACTCACATTTGGGGGGTCCAGATCAGTCCCATGTTAGCCTCCCTGCTATCAGTCTAAGTTAAATGTTCTTAACCAGTGAGTCTCCTTTAGAGGCCTAAATTCCAAAAATTCTTTACATATTATGGCTTTAAGTCTCTTTCAGATGCAATATTATCTTCTAGTCCATAGTTTGTCTTTTCATTCTCTTTTTATTAAAAGACTTTATTGTTTCTATTTTACATTTCAACATGATATTACTCTACATAGAGTCAGAGTAAATGGTTACTATAAAGAAGCAGATTTATTTACTTTATGAAACCCCTAAAACATTTATTTGCCAATTTGCAATCACTTTTAAATAAGAGCTTTTAAAAGAATTCATACACACAGAGCAGAGAGAGAGAGAGAGAGATACAGAGACAGAGAGACAAAGACAGAAAGTGAGAAAGAGGGAAAGAAAAACAGAGAGAACAGTACCTTCCAAGCCCAGTGGAGGGTTATACAGGTAGGTGTCAACTGTACAGTGTGGGTGAAGGGATCAACCTCAGGTTCTCTGGAAGAGCAGTACATCCTTTAAATGATCCAGTGATTCACCTCTCCAGCCATTCTTTGCAACCATCTCACTCCTGTCAGAATGGCTAAAATCAAAAACACCAATGGCAGTTTAAGCTGGAGAGGATGTGGAGAAAGGGGAACACTCCTCTGCTGCTGGTGGGAGTGCTGACTCATACAACCACTTTGGAAATCAGTATGGAGATTCCTCAGGAAAATGGGAATTAGTCTACCACAAGACCCAGCAATTCCACTGTTAGGCATATATCCAAAAGATGCACACTCATACACCAAGGACATCTGTTTCACTGTGTTCATAGCAGCATTTATTTTTGTAATAGTCAGAACCTGGAAGCAACCTAGATGCCCCACAACTGAAGAGTGGATAGAGAAAATATGGTACATTTACACAATGGAGCACTACTCAACAGAAAAAAAAATAATGGAATCTTGAAATTTGCAGGAAAATGGATGACACTAGAAGAAACCATGCTAAGTGAGGTAACCAGTCACACAAAGACAAACATGGCATGTATTCTCTCATATATGGATTTTAGACATGGAACAGGGGAGTGGCAGCCTACTATCCCAGGGGCCAGTGTATCTGGGAAACAGTGAGGACCCGAAGCGAGACAGGCTTGATACCCTAGAGAAGGGGAATGGGACAGGATGTCCTGAGGAGATTGAGAGCATGGGGGGGAGAGAAGAGGAAGCTGGGAAAATTAGAGGGGGAGAAGAGGAGGAGAGAGAGGACATAGGGGAGAAACAAGGCTGTGTCAAGGAAAGACTCGAGGTGAGCAGAATGAGAGATACCATCATAGAGAAAGTCATTATAAGTTTGCGGAGAGATCTGGCACTAGTGAGATTTCCAGAGACTTGCAAGGATGACATCAACTGGCAAACTAAGCAGTGGTGGAGAGGCTACCTTAAATGTCCTTCCTGGATAATGAGATTGATGACTACCTTATATGCCATCCTAGAGACTTCATCCAGTGGCTGATGGAAGCAGAGGCAGACATTCACAGCTAAATACTGAACTGAACTCCTGGAACCTGGTTGTGGAGAGGGAGGTTACACCAGGCTGGTGTAACCCACAGAAACTGCTGTCCTGAACAAAGGGGAGCTCATGGACCACTGATGGCTGAGAGGACAGCATGGGACTGATCCAGACACCCTTAATTTGGGTGTCAGTGAGGAGGCCTCTGCAATCTATGGGGCCTTGGTAGTAGATCTGTATTTATCCCTAACATACAAATGGACTTGTGGAGCCCATTCCACATGGAAGGATGCTCTCTCAGCCTGGGCACATGGGGGAGGGCCTAGTCCCCACTCCGATGATATGACTGACTTTGGAGATCCTGGTAGAGGGCCTCACCCTCCCTGGGGAGCAGAGTGGGGATTGGGTGGGGGGCTAAGTGGGTTGGTGGAGGGCAGGGAAGGAGGGGAAGGTGAGGGAGCTGGGATTGACATGTGAAGCTGGCTTATTTCTAATTTAAATAAAAAAATTAAAAAAACATTGTAAATACGGTAGTGTTCATGTCATACTTCAAACTCTTCACTTGTCCATCTTACTCATTGTTGATATTTGCCTTTGCCTATACTGACCATTTCCTTTGTTGCTCCATTTTTGATGACCATTGTTTAATTACCTTTCTCTGTGCATTTGACCTTTCTTTTTGGTTTGTTACTGTTTCTTAAGATTCATACAACAAGTAAAATTGTATAATTGTTTTTGGTTTGTTTGTCCTGTTTCTGTCACCATAATGTCCTCTAGGTCTGATGTCACATCTATAGAGTTATTGATTAGCCCTAAGTAATTTGTGATTTCTCCTACAATTTGTATTGTTTTTATATTTAATTTGAGTCAATGAACAATTTCGATTAATATTTGTGAATGGTGTCATATATAGATAGGTATTTTGTATTCTGTTCTTGATCACTTCATATTTTCCTCATAGACTTATTTTTTCAGCATTTGTTGAAAAACTATCTTTTCTTTTTAGAATCATTTTTATTAATATTTACTATCTTCATATATGGTAAGAATTCTAGATCTATTTCCTACTCTGGGCCTGTTTTTCTGTAGATATCAATGTTCTATCATCTTGTTTACTTCAGCTTTATGTCTTGAAATAGACAGAGTTTTCATTTATTCTTCTTGTCCAAACTTTGAGTTTGCAATTCCATGGGAACTTAAATAACCCAAGGAACCCAGCGACAGAGAGAGAGAGGAGCGAAGAGCAAATTGGCAAAGAATGGGCTGGCAAAACCAGCAGAGACAGCTGATCCGATCAGGGGAGAGCTCTTGGACCCCAGACTGACAGCTGGGAGGCCAGCATGTGATTGATCCAGACCCCCTGAATGTGAGAGTCAATGAGGAGGCCTGGGCAGTGGATCAGTGTTTATCCCTCGAATACTAACAGACTTCGTGTGCCCATAACACAAAGAGGGTTGCTCTCTCTGCCTGGACTCTTAGGAAAGTGCCTGGACCCTACCATGAGTGAAATGATAGACTCTAGATATCCCCTATGCGGAAGGAATTGGCAATAGGGTGGGAGGATGGGGCAGATGGTGGGGGATGCGGGAGGAGGGGAGGGAGAGGGAACTGGGATTGAAATGTAAAACAAACTATTTAAAATTAAAAATAAAAAAATAGTAAACTCTCAAATTCTAAGGGGAAAAATAAAAACAGAAGCCTTGCCTAAATTTTGAGTTGAATCCAAGTTTCAATTTAGGTATAGTTGACATCTTTACAACACTGGGTCTTCCAATCCATGAACATTACAAGTATACACATATCTATAAGTACAACTATGTCTACAAGCACACACACACACACACATTCATTATTTATTGGAGAATTAATTTTTTCACAGTAATACGTTATTTCACTGCAAAGTTAGCTCATAATCATCCCTAGATCTTTTACATGTTGACATCACTGTAAATCACATTATTTTCTGTTTTAATTTATGAGTAGCAGTATACCAGAAAATAATTTTGAACAGCAACCTGTGTCTTGGAACCCACTAAGCTTGCTTGTAAGTTCTAGTAGCTCTTTGAGTTTCTTTAGAATTTTTCTATAGTGTTTCTCCCTATAGATGAAGAGAATTTTATTGTCCTTTTCCAAATTAAATCTATTATAATTCATTTCTTTGTTTATTGTCCTTATTAAAACTTATAGGAAAATGTTTTAAAGTAGTTAATAATAATGTATATATATTGTACTCTTGATCTTATTGAAAAGACAGTTGGTCTCCTGGCATTAGTTATAGCATATCTTCCTCTGATGCATTTTATCATGTTGAAGTTTAGTTGAGATTTTTATCATAAATAGATATTGGACTTTTTCAAGTCATGTTTTATGTATATTGAAATGGTCATACATTTTTGCTGATATTTTAATGTTAAACTCATCTTACAACAGTAGATTAAATTGTACCAGTATTTAATTCATACACTATTTCACTGTCTTATTAAATATTAAGAGTTTTTTACATTTATATACATAAGGGATTCTGATCTAATTTTTGATCTTGAAATATTTAACTCATTTTAAGAGAGTAGTTATCTTGTGGAAAAACATCAGAGATCTAGTCCTATCTTTTAATTTCTGTTATTCTTTAAAATTCAAAATATTCCTTAAATGTTAGACAGCAATATTCTGAAAACACACTGAGATTTAGAGTTTTCTTTAAATAATGTACTTTTAAAGGCACATTCAATTTCTTCAGTGGATATGAAGTAACTCTAGATATCCTGGTTATTTATGTTTTCTTGGGTAGTTTTTGTCTTTCAAGAGACTTTTTATCTCACCTGCCATTACATTTATTCTCATAATGTTGTTCAAAATGTCCCATTTCTTCTTAGTATATCTTAAAATCTACAGATAGAGATGGCTATTGATAGCAGTAAGTTACATATGGAGACTATATTGTAACTCTACATGTTAGATCTGATCTGTTAATATCAAGTGTTCTATAAAAATTAGTTGCTACATATTAGCCTGAGTGGAATGGGAAACATGGATGTTAAATGTTCTTATGTCCTATCTTACTTACATGCTTTATGTTCAACATTTCTTTCATTGATTGGTATGGTGCCCAGTTTTCTACAGATGGAATTAGATTTTAACTCTTCATTGCACCTGTGTGTGTGTGTGTGTGTGTGTGTGTGTGTGTGTATGTGTGTGTAGGATCTTCTTTGTTGCAATTATGAATGATCTCTTTCCACATGGGTCTTGGAAAAAAGTGAAAGTTCAATAAATTTACCAACCAATATTCTCTATTTGAGTGATGGTTAAGAGGAGCCTGAAAAGAAATGTTTATTTCTTTTATGTCACAGCCAGTCAGTTCTACAATTTATTCTACTATGCTTCTTAAACTGCTCTGGAATATGGTCTTATAGTACTGTTGAGCTTACTGAATGATTGTCATAACTTTCCCTACCTTCCTGCTTCATTCTTTCTAGGTTGTGTTCCTAATCTCCAGGGTCATTTACTGAGATTATTTTCACCATAACATTTGTTTGAGGTTCTGTTGAGTAACACAGACAGGAAACAGGTACTGGTAGAAAGCATTCTAATGGTCATATTGTGTTCCTTTGCCCTTTGCCTTTCCTGTTTCTCTGATACACATTTATCTGTCTAGTTCCACCACAGAGGCATTTAACGCACTTCATTGTTTCAGTTTATGTTCCACCAGTAAACTTAATTTGAATTCAAATTCTCCTTGTAAGATATTTACTTCCTTCTATCTTCAATTTGTGTCTCCAATCATGCTCTCTTTGTAATCTCTAGATTCTAATACATGATACTTAACTCTAGACTTGACACTATGTTTTCAATGTCTAATGAGATCAAATTTATATTGTATGGAGTCATGTACTAAAACTATTTTAGATTCAAATTCATATCATGAATCTCAATAAGTGTTACTTATATTCTAAACTCTATCCACAAACAAGAACTATTATGTCTACCTTAAAAATATATTACATATCCTCTATACCTGTTTATGTTTGTTGTTACCCCAAGTCATTGCTGTCTCTAACTTGAGTCACTGTATTAGCATCCTCATTGGCATCTTATCATTTATTCTTGGTCTTTAGAATAACCTCTGTAAAGCTGAGAGAAGGATTTCTTAAACCCATTAATCAGAACATGACATTCCCTGGCTTAAAACCTTCCAAAGGGCTTTTTGCTGTACTGGAATAAATCTAATGACTTACTATGACCTTCAAGACCCTGTATGAACTGTCTGCTGCCTGCCTGTCTGACCTCATCATCAGCTATGTTCTACCTCCCTCATTATACTATAGCCATACTGGCCTCATGTCTTATCTACCAATTTATCAAGCAGGTTCCTGCCTGAGGACATTCTCACTTATTCCCACTTTCTGGCAAAAGCAGCCACCATATCTTCATAGAGAATGATTCTTCTTGTAATTTGTTTCAAATCAAGTGTCACCAATTCTTATAGACTTTCAAATATAAATAATAAAAGTTATCTTCTTATCATACAATTTAAATCATAGCTTCAGTTGTGAATCCCAGTCCCAATAGTATATGTCTTCAAAAATTCCTACACCCAAGCCTCAGGGAACATTCCCGAAGAGGAGTCAGAAAGATTGTGAGAGCCAGAGCATCTCGGACTTTGCTGTGAGATTGTGTAAATTTTCACCAATATGACAACCCAGGCATGAACAGGACAAGAAGGATAGCAATGAACTTGCCAAACTGCCCTGGGATAAGACCACGGAGGCTAAACTGTACACAAAGAATGACAGGTAACTGAGCAAAGGTGGGAATGGGAGGGATGGCCCTTTCCAGGGAAGACCAACTATAGTCAAATCGCCTGAAAATATACAAACAAATAACATTACATGAATTTAACCTAACAGGTAGTATTTAGGCATATATTTGTGTATACAAATACATCTATGCATACATTAACAATTGAATGAAAATGAGTCTATGGAATTGAAGGAAAACAGGGAAGAGTATAGGAAAGTGTTCGGAGGGAGTAAAGGAAAGGGAAACATGCTGTAACTGAAATATAATCTCAAAAATAAATAACAGTAAGAAAAAGAATACAAACTCTATCAGAGAACTTATGTTCCTTATACTCCAGTATCTTATCTACTTGTCTTAGTGCTTAAGCAGAGTTGAATAAACATGTAGTGAGTATTTGAAAAAAAGATTTCTCCTCTGAGTAGCTATGAAAGTTGTGGGGCAAGTCCTTCTGTATATATGTAAATAAAGCACTGTTGGCCAATAGGGAAGTAAGATAGGTGGGACTAGGAGTCTAGGAGGATTCTGGGAAATGTAGTGAAGAGAGTTGTCGCCATGTGATCCCTGGAGGAGAGAATACAAGTCTGGTGTTCTCAGAAAGATAAGTCCTTTTAAAAATATATATTAGTAATTATGGGCCAATAATTAAGCCAGAGCTAACCGATTAGAAACCATAGCAAACGCCCAACAGCCTCAAAATTAATATAGTGCCTCATGTGTTATTTGGGGACTAAAGCAGCATCGGGACCCAAGCAGCTGGCGGGAAGACTACATATTACAATGAAAGTATATTGCTTTTGCAGAGGACTGGAGTTTGGGTTCCAGTATCCCCATGTAGTCTAACTCCAGTGTACCTGTCTATCTCTCATGGAATCCTTGTTTTCCTGCACATAAATGTCTGTTTTTAAAAAAATAAAATATTTCTTTTCAAAATAAAAAAAATCTGATTGAAAAATACCTGAAACATTTATTGAACTTACTTGTCAAATATTTACTCTATAATTCTGCCAGTCTTGTCTAGTCTACCTTGAGTTTTTACTAATTAACCTCTTAAGCAATTCCCTAATAACTGGAAATGTTTGTGTTGATTTTTAAGGAGTACACAGATGCTCTTTCTCCCCTTCCTTTCCTTATTTATGGACATGGTTCATCTTGTCATTCATAATAGCATTTAACTACTAACAGTATGATAAAGTCAAGAAAATCCCAAATGAATTTAAAAGTGCAGGATTCTAGGAATTATTCTATTATAGCATAGTTATAGAATTAGACTCATTCTCTCTCCATATTGAGTGATTTTCACAATGGAATGAAATAATAGAAGAAACCCTGGTATTCAAAATCAGGCATTTAAATAACTAGCTAGGATTTGTGAAGGTTTGACTCCAAACTTATTTTATAATATTTATCTCATACTCAGGGCAATAAAATGATTGATTTAAAGATGCTAGGAAGAATGTCTTCTTTAAAAAGCTGTGCAGTTATTGATGTTTTCTTGTCCTTCATTTGGGAGATAACCAAGTGTTGCCTCCCTCCCCTTAAACTAGAATACAATGACCTTAAATGGGCCACCAAGGGAAACTGCTCCATGAGCCATTGGACTTGGCTAGCAAGGTTGATTGGTATCTAAAAGAAACTCCTGTTATCAAAATGAACATTGGCAACACAGTATGCAAGCTGATGGCACATCACAACTGTGTATGCTCCCTTTGAACTGCAGAGGCTTATGAAAAGATACCAAACCTGTGTTTTCTTTTCAAATAACCAGAGAGAAACTTCTGAAATTCACCACAACTCTCAGCTTATGGCTTGCTTAGCATTGCAGAAGGTGCAGAGTGTTATGCAAGGATCTGAGAAGAGGTATTCTCCAATGCCAAGGAACCTTCTAACAGGCATTCTCTGTGAAGATATTTCTAACACACTCAAGAAAGCTTTGGATGTAACATTATGCTTAACGCTGGAAACTAAAAACTTTTCCCTGAGAGAAAACAAGTCAAAGAGGGGTGCTATTGATATTTTTAATGAACCGTGTATGGAAAACCTTCAGTGAAATATGTAAAGGCCGTCATTTTCATTATCTTAAACACAGAAACGAATCATGCTCATATGTGGTAAAACCTAGTAGCTTCCCATGTTATAATACTATCCAAAAATTAAAAAGAATATCTGCTAATTCATGCAGCAATATGGATGGAATTTTTTTGTTTTTTTGATTTTTTTTATTTTTCAGTTTAAATTTAGATTAGAAACAAGGTTGCTTCACAAGTCAGTTCCAGGTCCCTCTCCCTTTCCCTCCCTTCCTCCCGAGCCCTCCCCCCCCCCCGTTATCCCCTCATTTCCCCAGGGAGGGTGAGGCCCTCCATGGGGGTGTCCATAGTCTGTCATTTCATCCATGGATGGGATTTTAAAATACCTCAATGAAATGTGTCCACATCTGTGTTTACCATATGATCCTACATATTTATTTACCATTTTATAAGATATAGTAAAATATTCAAATTACTTGCAAATGATGAGAACAGAGAGAAACTTGACTAGGAGGACATAAAAGGCACAGATTAGATTTGATGGGGTGTAAAGTTTTATCTTGATTACAAGGATAATCCATTTCTATATAGTTTTCTATATAGTTAGAAAACATTATACAGTACATAAATGTTAGTTGTTCCATGGGCAGTAAATAAATTTAGGCATAGTTGTTGAAGAGAACACAGAGAAGATAAATATAACTGGCCACAGGGTGATGCAATGCTTTGAGATAAATATAGCATCTATATTTATCATGCCATAGTTATTGAATGTCAAGTGGTCAAACAAGTATTGCAAGGACTCCAGGGGGTGATGGATCATGTGATATAAAAATGACATTGCACCATGTCCCTGCCTAATAACTATATACTTCCTTAAAGCAGGAATTTAGATGTACTCATCACCTGATCGACTATATTTAGTTTATGCTTGGAAACCCACAGGCATTGCATTAGTACTGCTTGACTGACAAGATGAGTTAAGCCTTTAGACTCAACCAAAAGACTACTCTTGCCAAAAATAAGAGTAGAATTTAGAAGACTTTGTTTACTTCTAAGTTAGAAAGAGACCACAGATATACAGTAGCAGATAGTTAAAGAGTATGTGGGTGGGAAAAGGGATGTAACCCGCACACAGACATGGCTTTGATAATATATAATATAAATAATTTTATAGAGAAAATTGCAACAAAAGTATATCTCCTTAAGAGTCCAAATCACAAATGAGAACCTGAAGATCATGATTTACTCCCTAAAGGTACTAAGAACTCTGTGTGAAGACTTCTCAGACTCATTGGAAGAATATGGTATGAAAAATATAGAAGTCATGCTCAGACTTTAATTTGACAAAAAGAAAAGTTGATGGTTTCTGAGTTCACCTTCCTATTCCTCTTCCTCTTCCTCCTCCTCTTCTTCTTCTTCTTCTTCTTCCTATCCTTATTCTCATTCTTATTCTTTCTCTTCCTCCTCCTTCTCCTCCTCATCCTTCTTCTTCATCATCTTCTCTAACAATTTTACCTGGGTAGAATTTCAAATCAATGTTCAACTGTCTTTTATATCTACAGTTTATTTGCCTACCGTTATGTATCTTTAATTTTAAATTACATTCAACTAGCTATTTTGTTCTGTCTGTGAGTTGCAAATGATGAGAATTCCAGGCTTGAGTGTCAATATTGCAAGGCACAGATGCTATGTCATCCCAACTCACAAGGAATCAAGAAAATTTTTGAGAAGGAAAACAATAAGTAAGTGCAGTAATACTTGAGTTATTGACTAGTTTGCCTTCTTTCAAATTTGGAGAAGGGATGTCTCTTTAAAATGAAATCTGTTTAGTATTTACAGGCCTGAATTGGACTACATGATCAACCAGCTTCTCTCCAAAGTTTTTAACTTCATTCCCAGTCTCTCTCCTCAAGTCAATGTAATGCAGACTTAAAATATTTAATTATTCCCTTATCTTTTGGTGGCATTCCCAAGGAGGAGCAAATATCTTCAGATTCCTTCTTTTACCTTTATTGAAAATAGATTTTTTCTCATATATTACGATTATTGTTTTCTTTCCCTTTTCTCCTCCCAGTTCTTCCCTATCTGCCCTGCCATTTGATCTGCTTCCTTTTTGTCTCCATTCTAAAACAAATAGGTTTCTAAGGGATAATAATAAAATAAGGTAAATAGAACCAACACATTGAAATAGGACAAAACAAACAAACAGAAGGAAAAGAACAGAGGAACAAGAAACAGATATAGACCCAGAGACACACTTGTTCACACACTTAGGAATCACACAAAAACACTGAACTGGAAGTCTTAGCAAAGGACCTGTGGAGTAAAAATAGAAAGAGCAAAATGTATATAAATAAAATAAGATAAAGATAAAAATAAGATAATATTTTAAAAGGGGGAATTTAAAACCTTGACATGACATTTTGAGACAAGGAACATTCAAAGAAGTAATTGAATGGTTTTCTGTTGGCCATCTTTCGTTGCACATGCAGACTACCCTTAAGAGTTTTTCTTCTTTGTTTCCTGTATGAGACTCCTTAGAGAAAACTAAATTTTCATGTGCAAGTGGTTATCAATTGGAGATAAAAATACTTGAAAACTAAAACCAGTAATACATCAAAAAGATCATCTACCATGCTCATCCCAGTCATGCAAGAATGATTCAGTTTGCATATGTTGAAACATATGTTGCACCATAAAAACATTGAAACACTCTGGATGCAGAAAAGGCCTTTGATGAAATTCAACACCCTTCCATCATACAAGTCCTAGAGTGATTATGGTTACAAGGCACATACTTAATCATAATAAAGGCAGTTACAACAAGCCTATAGGCAACATCAAATTAAATGGAGAGAAAATCAACTAAAATTCACTAAAATGAGGAGAAAGACAAGGTTGTCCACTCTCTGTGTACCTATTCAATAGGGCTCCTTAAGTCTTAGGGCAATAAGATACCTGAGGGAGAGAAGCAGATACAAGGTGGAAAGGAAGAAGTCAAAGTGCCCTAACTTGAAGATGATATGATAGTATATATAGATGACATAAAAAACTCCCCTGGGAAGCTCATACAGTTGATAACACTTTCAGCAAAGGAGCTGGATACTAAATTAGCTCATGAAAATCAGTAGTCTTTCTACATCCAAATGAAAGACTGAGAAAAGAAATTAGGAAAAGAATACATTTCACAACAGCCTCAAATAATATGAAACCTCTTGAAATAAATCTAGCCAACCAAGCAAAAGACATTTTGTGGTTAAAACTTCAAAAAAAACTGAAGGAATGAAAGACAATATGAGAATATGGAAAGATTTCCCATGCTCATGGATCAGTGGGATTATTTGTAGTAAAAATGGCCATTGTACCAAAAGCAGTCTATACATTCACTTGATTCCCCATCAAAATTCCAACACAGTTCTTCAAAGATACTGCAACGACAAGTGTCAAACATTTTCAGTTTTTTTCTTTTTAATATAATTTTTACTTAAATTAGAAACAATCTTATTTACATATCAATCCCAGTTCCTTCTCCCTCTCACCCTCCCATGTTCACCACCAACCCCCATCCCCCACATCCACTCCTCAGGGAGGATAAGACCTTCCATGGGGGAATCATCAAAGTATGTGGCATCATTAGGGGGAGGGCATTAATGTGAACCTATATCAAAATTTTCATGTTTCTTTATAAATGTTAACTCCAGTGGTCAGGTCTACATGGTACTTCCTGCATGACTACTGTTTGTTGGTTGAGGGCTAAACAGGTCATACTTTTAGTATAATGTTGGTTATACTGTGTGGTAGTCTAAAAGAAAATGGCCTTCAAAAGGAGTGGCACAATTAGTAGGTTTGGCCTTGTTGGAGTAGGTGTGGTCTTGTTGGAGGACATGTGCTACTCTAAAGGAGGGCTTTGAGGTCTCACATATGCTCAAGCTAAGTTCATTGAGACAATTCACTTCTTATTTGCCTGCAAGATGTAGAATGCTTAGTTTCTTATCTACCACCAGTTTGTCTACACACCACCATGTTCTACCATTATGATAACTAACTAACCCTGTGAAACTGTAAGCCACCCAATTAAATGTTTCCCCTTATAAGAGTTGCCATGGTCATAGTGTCTCTTCACAGCAATAGAAATCCGAAGACAGACGGATTTCTCCAGAACTTTAATTTTATTTGTATTAATTACAAGTTAAAGAGCAAAGAAAACATCAGGAATCTGAATAGATATAAGCATGTTGCAACCTGATTAAGAGTTTTCTTGATCAGTACTTACTAGGGTCTGAACCTATTTATTTATTTATTTTATCAGGGGAGTACAAAGTTAAGTAAGGAATAAAGCCACACAGAGAATACCATGCATTCTCATAGATTTCTTTCAGCCTCCCACTAGGAAGCTAATAAGATGAAGGCTGAAACAGTGGTAGTGAGCAAAGAATAAAGTATTTTCTGAATAATAGTTCTACTTAAAATATTTCCTTAATAAATGCCATAGCATTTGGGAGTTCATTAAAAGGAAGAACTCTCTCTTCTATATAGAAGCTTGAGCTCCAGCAGCAGGAAAGATAATTAAGAGATTCTTCGAACAAATCTCAACTTCCTCAGCAGCAGCCTAATGGCTATGATTTTCCTTAAAAGGGTTTTCCTAATAACCTGTAAGCTTTCCTAATCCCCGATTTGGGACTTTTGCTGTCCACTAATACAAACAGAATAGGTTTAGAGCTCTATAGTGCTTAAATTTTAGAAGTTCCTATAAAAGGGAGACAAACTGGTTAATAAGTACCTCCATTTGCTGAATATTTTTCCTCCCTCTGTCTCTTGCTTGTTTATAAGAGGCTCCAATTTAGGATAGAAATTTCTGACAATATGCATTCAAAGTGAGTACCTAAAACTTGGCTTATATTTAGAGAGTTGGATAATATTGTTAAAAAAAAATCCTTGTACCTATGGATTTGGAATAAGTGCACTCCTCAACCTGTTCTTTCCAATGTGGTCACACTGATTAAATATTCTTTTTCTGTTCTTTCTGTTGTTGTTGTTTTGTCTTTAATATTGTAACTAATATTTAAAGACAGACTTTAGAGATCCCTCCAAGGAGGGTCTCACCCTCCCTGGGGAATGATGTGGGGATTGGGTGGGGGGCTGGGGGACTGGTGGAGGGACAAGGGAGGAGGAGTGGGAGAAGGATCTGGGACTGACATGTGAAACTTTCACATTTCTAATTTAAATAAAAACATATATTGAGAAAAAATGGACTTTGGGAGCCCATTCCACATATAGGGATACTCTCTCAGTCTAGAAACACGGGGAGGGCTCCAAATTAGGTGAAAGACTTTGAAGATCCCTCATGGAAGGCCTTAACCTCCCTGGGGAGCAGAAAGGGGATAGGATAGAGGGTTGGTGGGGGGCACGGGAGGGGGGAGGGAGAGTTAAGTGGGATTGACATGTAAAACAAGATTGTTTCTAATTTAAATTGAAAAAGAATATAAGTAAAATAAAATCACTTTATGTTATCTATTCTAAAAAAAAAGAATTTCAGGATAAAGTAGATGTTACAAGTAAAAGCATACTATTTGAAAAAGTTACAGCCTAGGTTTATAGGTTTTCTCAATAGTGGGTAAACATTCTGGATCTATTTTCCTGTACTATTATATATCACTGTTATAGAATATTGCAGGTATGGAAAATGGAACAGAATGATTAAATAATGTCTGAATATTGAGAAGGAAGAATTCATTGATTAATTCATAACTCTTACAGACAATTTATCTTAAGATAAAAATTTAAATGTTTATGTAGTAACTTAATAAAAAAGCAAGTGAAGTATAAAAGTAAAGCAATTATGCAAATGGCCCAAACTGTCATAGAATTTCCACTCATCTAAATTATCAGGGAAATGTATTTGTCCTTGGGTCACCTCATAATTTCCTCGGGTCTTAATTTTGCACAGTTATATCTACTAGTATATGATGTTATCCATACTAATGTGCAGTGGATGTTAGAGAATTACATAGCAGCATCAAGAAGTCATATGCAATCATACAACAAGAATTACATATAAAGCAGAGTGAAATATAAAACTCAAATATGTGCAACCAAACACACACACAAACACACAAGTGAACTTTATTTCCATTTACTAAAAGGCAGAAAGCATCTCTAATTCACATAGTTTTAGAAATATCACAATAGAAATGTGCCATAAAATAATTAGAAATTATTTGTTTTGTATCATTCCCTCAAACAAAAGTTTCACGTGAAAATTATACATTAAGATAAACTTTTAAATTTGCCATGAATACAAAGTATTTGAATAATTGAAGATAGCTATTTGCTTACAATAATTATAAGTAACTGGAAAGCTGTATTGATCCAATGTTTGATTACACATAATGGGTCAGCCTTAAGCTATGTGACATGTTGTCCCAAATATCAAACAAATAAACAAGATTCTACTAATAACTTCAAAACCATTGTGACAAAAAGAAGGAAGATTAGCAGCTAAAAGCTTCTCTTAACAAGATATGACGTTTCCAAGCCTGATGGTTTACAAGAATTATCTGGAATCCTCCAAAGGCTCTATGCCAGGAATTTAGTAGTTAGTATTTAGTCAGACTCTCTAGAAGGATCCTCTTAGACTGCAAGTTTCCAAGGTGATTCCACAATGAAAACCAGTGAAAGTAAAACACTCGAAAACTGACAGCTTCAGGTTTATTAGGTGACATCAATGCAAGGGGAAGGAAGTATTAATGGTTCCTGTTTTACACTAATGCTCCTCAGACACTATCCCAAGCATTCCAGTCCAGTCTTGCCATGACCTTAGGCAAGTCACTGCTCCTAATACTTCATTCCATTCCCTCATCTAGTAGATGGGGAGTGTAATATGAAAATGAAGGAAATTATTAAATTCAAAGCACTTAGGCAATGGCCTGAGACTATACATTGTAAATGCTACATCAGTGTCTATCAAATAAATAAAAATTGATTTATAAGAAAGCAGCCTTATGCTTTAATTAACGAGGTACTGTTATGTTTTGCTTGCTTGTTATTTGTTTGTTGTGCTAGGGTCTAAGCTAGACCATTGCCACCCTGTGTCAATGAAAAGGCACAGTTTTATTTTATGTAGGTTAGCACTTTAATTCATTTTGAAAAGTGTTAATCATGTTTTTTTTTGCATGAGCAATGTGCTCACTATGAAGAAGTGAAAGAAATATAGAAATGCAAAAAAGAAAACACAATTCTATCATCAGAAGGTTGTGGTGATATGTTGTTTATGATGTAATAAAGCTACTAGAGACCAGAAAAGCATAGCAGCTTGCCACTAGAGAAGTCTCACCTCTACCATTGCTCAGACCAAAGGGTGATCCACTGTACCTCAGATTGTATCTCCAGACTGCACTGCTCACCACCAAGTCTCAGAATCCTCGACTGCTCTCTGAGACTGCACTGAGATACCTATATTCTCTCTAGTGCTGTGATTAAAGGTATGAGCTCTGTTTTTCTTTTAGACTGATTCACTCTCATGTAGCCCTGGATGGTCTTGAACTCAGAGAGATCTATCTGCCTCTGTCTCCTGAGTGCTGGGATTAAAGGTTTGTGTCACCACTGCTCAGCTTGTATAGCTATCTAGTATGGAAGGCTTTGCATTCTGATGTCCCGTGGTTTTATTAGATCATAAAAAATACGTCACCATAGAAAGTTATTATATTTAAGCATATAATTTAGGTTGGTGCTTACACAGGTACACATATTTAAGATTATTATGGTGAAAGTCAAAAAACTTAATGTTGTAATCCAAACTCCATCCCACTCATTGTGATATACTGATGATTTTTGATGACATGACTTCCTATTTGATTTTTATTATTGTTAAATTATTTATGTTATTTATGTGTATGCACACATGTAAGATACAAAGAAGTGTAGAGGCCAGAAATCAACCTGTGGGAGCTGGTTATTTCCTTCCATCGTGTGGGTCCAACCCAGGGATGGAACTCAGTTCTCAGGCTTAGTGCCAAACATTTTTACCCACCAAGCTACCTCACTAGCCTTTCTGTGGCCTTATCTTATTTAATGCTTAGCTACCACGTTTATTGTTGATTCCTCTCTATAGAGTCCTAGTAAGTTCAGTAGTGGCAAGAAGCACATTGCTTTGTTCACTGTGCCTTATCTGCAGTGCTTGGAAGGATAGTTAAACCATACCCGGGCATACTGGAGGTGCTTAAATGAAATGTGTTTAGCGCCTACATGAATGTTTAGTTTGCATGTACTTTTGCCCTCTAGATAATATAATTTTAATTGATATTAATTATAATTGATAATTAAAATTTTGTTATAGAATTGTGGCTGTTATTTTCAAAATAGTCATCGTTCCAAGACCATTAATTGCAGTTGTGATAAACCTCTTGAATTAACACCTTTATATTAAGCTGTAGAGTTCTATGCTTTTGGTTCTATTTCTAGTGTGTTTTCATTTTAGGAAGGACACCTTTTTTTCGCCATGGCTCTTTTTCAGAAATTACTACCAATGCCTGGGTGTTTCATATTATAGATGGCATTCAAAGTAATTTAATTGCCAATTTAGGACAAATAATTTTTAAAGTGTACAAAATGTACGAAGAATTAATAAAGAATGTACACAGATAACCAGCCAACATGAAAAAGATGATCAACAATTTTAACAATGAAGTAAAAATTCAGTGTAAGGATAAGATCTCACTATATAGTCAGACTGGCCTTGAACTGAGGGTCCTATTGCCTCAGTCTCCTGAGGGATGAGATCAGGGGTGTGACCTGCTATACTTAGTTTATATGAAATTCTAGAAAAGACCCAATGAGAGCAAAAGCAAGCAGCTGTAGAGATGGAATTGTTCCTTTTTTGTTTGTTTGTTTGTTTTTTCAAGACAGGGTTTCTCTGTGTTGCTTTGGAGCCTGTCCTGGAACTCACTCAGTAGACCAGGCTGGTATCGAACTCACAGAGATCTGTCTGCCTCTGCCTCCTCCCAAGTGCTGGGATTAAGGAGTGTGCCACTAAAGCCCGGCCCAATTTTTAATTATGCAGATGACTGCGTAATTCTGTGTGTTTTCCAGAAGTCAAAACAATGACTGAAAGAGTAATTTTAAATTGAGTATGCAAATTTTCTTAGTTTTTGCTCAATAAGATGTGTAACATTTATGGTGTTTGCTACAAACTCTGATGATTGATAAACTGAGTCTACATGAAGCCTGCTTAAGTGATAAACAAACAGGCAGATAGGTGATAGAACATTTTATCTTTCTCTTCATCAGGGAAAATGTCTTCCTATACAGCTTATATTTTGTTTATTATTTGGCATGTATTTTATATTTCATAATATTGTTACTGGCCAGCAATTGAAAAATAGTAGAAAAAAGGATCTTTCTTCTACACAAAGAATGCAGATAATCTATCAGTGGTTGTTATAAGTATCTAAGAAAACTATTGCCCTCATATGTGTGAACCACTACTAAAATTTCCTAAGTTTTTCAATTCCTTTATTTAATTAATTTAATAAATTCATTAATTTGATAAATTAATTTAAGGAGAAAATAGCTTTTCTTTTTCCTTTTGTATTTAACTAAATCATATTAGTTGGAGATTATTAAAATTTGTGTCTCTCCATAGATGCAGAGACCCAAAGCCAGACATTAGATGGAGCTTGTAGAACCTTGCTGAGGACCAGAGGATGGATTATAGGAGCCAAAGGGATCAAGGACACCAAGAAAACATGGGGCTCACAGAGACTGAAGTGACATTTATGGAGCCTGCATGGGTCTGCTATAGGTCTTTGGCATATATGTTGTGATTGTTTAGGTTGGGGTTCTTGTGGGACTCCTAACTATGGTACTTGGAATGTCTTTGTCGCATTGCCTGCTATTGGAACCCTTTTCCTCCTACTGGATGGCTTCATCCAGCCTTGGTATAAAGGTTTGTGCCTAGTCTTTTGTAACTTGTTTGGCATGTTCAGTTGATATCCCCGGGAGGCTTGCTCTTTTCTGAAGAGAAACAAAGGAGTGAATCTAGGGGAGAGAGGTGTGGGGTGGAAACTAGGGAGGGAAGACTGTCTTTAGGATGTATTACATGAGAGAAGAATTTTTTTTAAAAAAGGTGTTCCCCTCCTCTTGACATAAGCATGTATTCAGGGGCAGGAAAGATGGCTCAATTGATTAAAGCACATCCTTTGCAGAAAGCTCAAGTTTGATCTCAGATGGCCCATGGTGGAGAACTCACAATTGTCTGGAGCATCTGACACTTTTGATCTCCACTCCCAGCACTGGTACTCATATGGGCGTACGCGCACACTCACGTACACACACACACGTACACACAGATTTTAAAAATACAAAAAACAAAGAATATACTTTATTTTACTCAAATTACATTGTTTAGCACTTTCCAAAATAAGTTAAATAAATAACAATGAGTTTCCTACTTGTATTATTTACAAGTCTAAAGTTGTTACACTAAATATGATGACAGCTATTCAAATGGAATATTTATACTAAAAAAACTATTCATCATTGTTTGAATTTTACTTCTCATGAATGGATATTAAAATTACCAATTACCTTTCAATTGTGTATGAAAATTGTCTGTGATTTTTGTTCCTATGGCCTCCAAGAAGAATTAATTCATCTCTAACACTATCATATGTAAGTTCTTCTTTACAGAGCATGATCAGACTGTTTGTTGTTACTTTGTTTGGGGATTTGCATCTATTTTCTGAAGATTTGTGGTTATCCTTTTTGTCATTATACCTCTGGTCAGGTTTATTTAGCAGAATCATTTTACTGTTTTATTATTTTTATTAACTGGAAATTACAATTTTGTCTTTCTATGGGATAATCTTAAAGATAAATTTATGTTTTCTTTAGTTTCGATTAACTTAACTGTTAAACAGTGGCTCATGTGCCTTTGGAGAAGAAAAATCATTCATGGCATCTTAAGATTAATGTTTATTTATTCAATTTTTTCTCCTTAATTAAATTTCAGTTCTCTAAATTGTCCATGGAAACTATTTTTCTAAATAACTGTTATATAACTTTATATATTGCATTCTCCTATAGTTAAAAATTCTTTTTCATAATGTATAACTGTTCTGTCTCATGTGTACGCAAATATATGTGAACATTGTGTGCACATGCATGTATGTGCATGTGGGTTTGAATGTATATGTATGCATGTGTATGTATTTACATGTGAATGTGAATGTTCATTTCTGTAAATGTGTGTGTGTGTGTGTTTCTGTGTGTCTTATTTGATGGATCCTGTTAGATTTTTGTGGTTTTGTTTACAACAGATTTGTTTTTTACTCATTTGTTAACTGTGCTCTATATAGTTTAACTGATTGTACATTTTCAGTTTACTTTACTTACTGTATTTGTACAAAAATGTTCTCTACAGATGTGCTTATTTTACACTAGGACTTGCCATTGAGATTGCTAGTTACTTACTCAATACTTAGGCTAAACATAATTAATTATAATAGAATTCTGATATTCAGTTGGGCAACAACATGCTATGTTTGGACACTCTGCTGTCTTGAAGACTGCCATGATCATGTAAGTAGAACTTTAGGTGATTTTTTAGGGCATTTATGTAGCCAACTTTCTTGTCTGACCTGGAGACTTATTACCAATTATGAAAGCTTGGCCTTAGTTTAGGCTTTTTCTCAACTGGCTTTTCTAACTTAATTAATCCATATTTTTATCTACATTCTGCCATGTGGTTAGATTACCTCTTCTTAGTATGTAACATCTGACTTGCTCTTTTTTAAATATTTTATTTATTCATTGTGTATACAATCTTCTGTCTGCATGCCAGCAGAGGCCACCAGATCACATTCAAGGTGGTTGTGAGCCACCGAGTGGTTGCTGGGAATTGAACTTAGGACTTCTGGAAGAACAGTCTGTGCTCTTAACTGCTGAGTCATCTCTCCAGCCCTGACTTGCTCTTAGTCTGCTGGAGAAATTATGAACCTAGATTCCTCCTCTCTGCCGGGAAGTTCTGCCTATTTTCTCCTGCCTAGATATTGGTCACTTAGCTCTTTACTACCCATCAGAAGGTGCGTTAGGAAGAGATACATCTTTAGAGTGTAAATAAATGTTCTGTAACACCATTTACTTTCCTTCTGCTGGAATATTGGTGTGATGGCCTGAGTTCCAGTAGCCATCTAGTGACTTAGAAAATGGAGCTGATGTTAGAAGAATTGTAAAGCACAACGACCTTGGGCTTCTAATTTCTTATGAGATCTGCACCACAGCTCTTACCTGCTTACCTCCAGGCTTCTTTTTATATAAGAGAAAAAAAACAAAGCAAAAAACTTACCATCGTCTCCTAGTTTACACCTATTCTATTATAGGCTATTATAATAGCAAAAATATTCTTTCAAAAGGAAAATCAGACTAGGAACCTCCTTTGTCTCAGTCATCATTTCTCTTGAATCCAATGTTATGATCATTGATATTAACATTTTTAACATATTGTCACTTAGTATTTAGCTCTTTTGGTCATTTGGTTTTAGGTATGGATAAAGTATAATTCCTTTATATGAATTATAACTTTCAATGTACTATTTAATAATGGTCTTTTATTTCATGCTTACATTGTATATTGTACTAATTATGGACTTTTATTAAGTAGTGACAGCTTTTGTGAGTTACTATGTTTAGTTTTATTCTCATTTTACAGACAGCAGAACAGAGGCTAAAATAGGCAAAATAATTTCATCGATATGAAACTTCTGATACACAACATAGGAATGTTTGATTCTAACAGTCTCCAAGCTCCACAATGTGCTCTGCCATCTAATGGTCAGTGGAACAGGCATGGCCGTGTTGTAGAGGTGCAGCTCCACTAGTATTTGGGGTTCTCATATCAGATGATAGTGGTGTTCAGTAATTCTTTGTTTTTGCCTGTCCCAGGATTCCTGTAATTTGTCTGCTGGATGGGCAGGAGGTTTGCAATCTGGAACAGAGAGTTTAGTATAATCATATGTTTGCTAAGATGTCTCCAGTTTCATACAAACACAAACATCCTAACTAAAATATGAGCAAAATATGAGTGGCATTTCTAATCATTGCCTTATTTGTGAACTAGTAATTTAAAGTCAATGTTCATTAGTCCTTTTATTCAAGGCTCTCCTTTTTGGTCCATATGCCATAGATGACAATAGCGTAACTTCTTAAATTTAGAACTTCAGGAAATGAAGTAGTCCCACATGGACTATGAGTTCTTAATCCAAATACTAAAATGTATATTTTAGAAACTCTTCACTACAATGTAACATTATGAACACATGAGAGGACACAAAAAGAGAAAGAACAAAGCCCACTTTGGAATACAGGATTTTCTCAAATCATAGCATCCACAAATGAGTACTTACTCACTCAACTCCTGCCATGAATGTGGTAACAAAAGCTGACCACTTCATTTGTCTGTGATACCCTTTAGAGACCCGATCCCATGGTAGGAAATTAACAGTCTATCTTCTGCATGAGTCTATTCGTGAGTTAGTCAGAGGAGGGAAAGCTTCAGCCGAATTCAAATACAAAGCGTGATACTTCTCAAAATCTTCGATATCGAACACAGTTCAGCTTAGCATGAACACAAGGTTTCAGAAAAGTGAGATCCACCTGCAGACACAGAATAGTGGTAATTGTACAAGCTGATCAAGTTAAGCTTAAGACCAATTACTATTAAAAATGATAGCACCATCAACTTTAAGAATTCTTTTGGTATTAAATTGGCATAGACTAAAATTAATGACTTCTGGAAAAATAACCTTTCTAGATTTTCTTTATGCCTTCAGCTTAAGATAGTTTCAAATTTTGACAACAGTATCATCAACAAGTAGTATGGAAACAGAAGTAAGCCTTTTTCTCATAGACAATGACAAAAAAACGTACTATGAGCTGACAGTATCTTTATTCTCTTAAGAATAGGAAGTACAGTAAAACTTTTTTGGAAACAATTATCTAACCCTTAATCTAGTAACTTTTTTATTATGTTTAATATTAAAATAACACAAAATTCCAGATTTGACAGGTAATTTATATCATACGGAAAGAATATAATAATTGTTGAAGCGCCATTAACATTGAAGGTAAACATCAGAGCTTAAGTACTTAACCTAGCACTTGTAACCTAAAAATGTAAATAAGACTTGCTCTTAGTGACCAAGTAATCAAACATATGAGCCCATGGGGGACATTCTCATTCAAGCAATTACATTCCATCCTTTGTCACCCATAAGCTTGTTCCCATACCGTAATACAAAATGCATTAAATCCAGCTTCCAAATTACCCATAGTCTTTCAGTCTCAACACCATATAAAAACTCAAAGTCTCCCATTCAGTGGGCTGCCTTTTTGTCTGTGTTGACTGTGTCCTTTGCCTTACAGAAGTTTCTCAGTTTCAGGAGGTCCCATTTATTAATTGTTGACCTCACTGTCTGTGCTACTTGTCTTATGTTCAGGAAGCATTCTCCTGTACCAATTTGTTCAAGGGTACCTCCCAGTTTCTCTTCTAAGAGTTTCAGTGTGGTTGGATTTATGTTGAGGTCTTTGATCCATTTGGACTTAAGTTTTGTGCCTGGTGATAGACGTGGATCTATCTGCAGTCTTCTACATGCCAGCATCCAGTTATGCCAGCACCATTTGTTGAAGATGCTGTCTTTTTTCCAATGTATAATTTTAGCTTCTTTGTCAAATATTAAATGTTCAAAGGTGTGCAGGTTAGTATCAGGGTTTTCAATTCGATTCCATTGGTCTACCTGTATATTTTTGTGTCAATACCAAGCTGTTTTCAAGACTATAGCTCTATAATAGATCTTGAAGTCAGGGATGGTGATGCCTCCAGAAGTTCCTTTATTGTACAGGGTTGTTTTGGGTATTCTGGGTCTTTTGTTTTTCCATATAATGTTGAGTATTGTTCTTTCAAGGTCTGTGAAAAATTGTGCCGATATTTTGATGGAGATTGCATTGAATTCTGTAAATTGTTTTTGGCAAGGTTGCCATTTTTACTGTGTTAATCCTACCAATCCAAGATCATGGGAGATTTTTTCCATTATCTGGTATCTTCTTTAATTTCTTTCCTTAAAGACTCAAAGTCCTTGCGATACAGGTCTTTCACTTGTTTGGTTAGCGTTATCCTCAAATATTTTATGTTGTTTGGGGCTATTGTAAAGGGTGATGTTTCTCTGATTTCTTTCTTAGCCCATTTATAATAGGGCCACTGATTTGTTTTGAGTTAACCTTGTATCCTGCCACTTTGCTGAAAGTGTTTATCAGCTGAAGGAGTTCCCTTGTAGAGTTTTTTGGGTCACTTATGTAAACTATTATATCATCTGCAAATAGTGAAAGTTTGACTTCTTCCTTTCCAATTTGTATCCCCTTAATCTCCTTTTCTTGTGTTATTGCTCTAGCTAGAACTTAAAGTACAATATTGAAGAGATAGAGAGAGAGAGGACACCCTTGTCTTGTACCTGATTTTAGAGGAATTGCATTGAGTTTCTCTCTGTTTAGTTCAATGTTAGCTGTTGGTTTACTGTATATTGCTTCTATTATGTTCAGGTATGTTCCTGTTATCCCTGATCTCTTCCAGGACCTTTATCATGAAGGGGTGTTGGATTTTGTCAAAGGCTCTTTCCGCATCACGTGAGATGATCATGTGGTTTTTCTTTTGCAGTTTGTTTATATGTTGAATTACATTGATATATTTTCATATGTTGAACCATCCCTGCACCTCGGATGTAGGAGAAGCTACCTTAAATGCCCTTCCTTATAACATGATTGATGACTTCCTTGTGTGCCATCCTAGAGCCTTCATCCAGTGGCTGAAGGAAGCAGAGGCAGACACCCACAGCTAAACACTGAACTGAACTCCTGGAACCCAGTTGCAGAGAGGGAGGAGTGATGAGCAACAATGTTATGACTTGGAGGCTGAAACCCACAGAGTCAACTGACCTGAATAAGACGGAGCTCATAGATCCCAGACTGATAGCTGAGAGGCCAGCATGGGACTGATCTAGACCCCCTGAATGTGGGTGTCAGTGAGGAGGCCTCAGCATCCTTTGGGGCCTCAGGCAATAAATCAACATTTAGCCCTGTTATCCAGATGTACTTTGGGTGCCTATCCACATGGAGGGATGCTGTCTCCACCTGGACACATGGGGAAGGCCTAGGCCCTGCCCCAGGGCATATGACAGACCGTGGGAGGGTTTGGAGGAGGGTTGAAGGTGGGCGGGAGAGGGAGCTAGGATTGACATGTGAAGCAAACTTGTTTCTAATTTAAATTAAATTAAAAAAAAAACAACTTCCAACTCCATATCCAAAAGAAGCAAGTGAAATAAACCTAATATGTACAGAAACTCTCAGTGTTGGCTGGGAGATGTTCTTATTAACACTGATCATTTTCTAAATAAACTTTATTTTGTATGCATTGGCGTGAAGATGTCAGATCCCCTGGAACTGAAGTTACAGACAGCTGTAAATTTTCATGTGGGTACTGGGAATTGAACCAGGGTCCTCTGGAAGAGCTGACAGTGCTTTTAACCACTGAGCCGTCTCTCCAGGCCCCATTTTCTAGATTCTTTAACCATTTCTCAGCTACCATAACAACCTTAGTGGAATTCATACCTTCATTAAAATCACAATTCCTTTTACATTTATCACAGATAAATTTGCTCCCCAAAAGTTACAGGATTAGTTAATAGAGTATCAAGAGAATTTATCTATTTTAGGCAATTTTTCCTGCATATTGACAGCCAGCATAAGACAATATCTGACTGAAATACTGATGACCGTTTCTAGCGACTGTATATGAGAATGTGGGCAAAAGGTTCCCAAATGGAAAGGCCAGTACAAGGTACTATACAAAGTTCTATTTACATGCTTAGATATCAATACATACTGAAATAAATGCAAACTTTGAGTGTGTAAAAAACAAAAACAAACAAAAAACTCAAAGTCTCTTCTGAGATTCAGCAATCTATAAGTCCCTTTAGGATTAAAATGCAAATATATACTCACAACATATAATGACACATAATACACAGTACTATTCAAAAAGGGAGGAATTGGGGCATAGTGAGGAAATACTGGACCCAAGAAAGATTAAAGCCCAGAAGTGCAGACTCTAAATCTTTTACCCTGTGTTTGATCTCAAAGAGCTTCCAGAGTTCTTCTCTTTCAGCATTAAAACGTTTCTTATAACTTTTGTTGATTCTTTGTGGATTTCACATCACACATTCCAATCCTACTTATCTCCCTGTCCCCTGGCATGTGGCCTCTGCCCTTGAAACCTCCCCCTCAAAAACAAAACATAATTTAAAAGAAAAAAACCCCAAACCAAACCAAGCAAACAACCAAACAAAAAAGAAAAAGGAGAAGAATCTTGGTGAGGAAGCTGTGGTGTTGCCCAGTGAGTCACACAATTTACGTTAGTCCATTCATGTTTACTTGTGTTCATTGCTATGAGTCATTGGTATGGTTCAAGGCTTCTGGAGTTCTTTCAGCTTTGGTGCCTGCAACACACTTTTCTCTGTTTGGCTAGTTACAATTTCTGTATGCAGCTCTTCTTGGCAAGTATCCCACAGCTTTGGCACCTCTAATACCTTGTGGTCATCCACACAATTCAGACTTCACTCACACAGCTTCATTCACTGGCTTCCTCACAGGATGTTCTCTGACACACATTGCCTGGTCGCAGAGGAATTAATGTTCCATCACCCTTTCATTCATGCATTCTTCAGAACTCTAAAGCCAGAACCACTGGACAACACTGCCAAGTTTTGCTGCCTACTTGGGAAGGATGAGGTTGGCGCTCTTGAATCACATTTGCAGCAGCTTTTGTGTGTTGTCTTTTAGAAGCAGAAGATTCCTCAGACATTACATTTTCATAAGTTGGAAGGCTAGGTAGTTGGGGGTCTGTCCCTGAGGGCACTCTCCCTTTATCTCATTGTTGATCAGTCCTTTCTTTAATCTCCTTAACTCTTTCAGGACAAGACTTGGCTCCTGTTGCCCCTCTTCTCTTCAAAGTGTAAAGCTTGCATTTCTTTTTATCCCACTTGCTCTTTTTCATGGTAGAATTGTAGAAGAGTGATGACTAGTTATCGTGCCGCAGAGTCAATATCTTGCCGTATCTTCCACCAAAGAAATGAGTTCACTACATTTCAATTTAATGTCAGGAAATTTCTTAGGATTAGGGCACAGAGCATCTATCTGCTTCATTCTAAACTATCACAAGAATGGTTTCTACCACAGTTGCTAATATTGTTTGCCCCCAAAACCACTTTAGGTGGACATCTGTAATCCACATTGCTCTCAGCACTATTGTCTTTTAAGCGTCTAATAGAATGACCCATTCGTTTTGCTTATAGTGTGCTACTGCTTTTCTAGTCCACAGGCCCAAAGTCTTACATATTCTTCTAAAATACCACATGGTCACTCTGTCACAGCAATGCCCACTGCCTAGTACAAACTGCTGCCTTGGTTACTTTTCTGTTGCAGTGGTAGCACCATAACCAAGGGAAATTATAAAAGATAGCACTTAATTGAACTTACAGTTTCAGAGGGTTGGAGACTGTGATGACAGAGTAAAGGCATGATGACAGGAAAAGCCAAGGGCTCCCATCATTATCCGCAATCAGGGGAAGAGCACACTGTGCATAGCAAAGTCTTTTGAAACCTCAAGTCTGCCTCCTGTTACATACATCCTCCAACAAGACCCCACCTCCTAATCCTTCCCAAACAGTTCCTAGTATTCAAATATGTGATCCTATGGGGTCCATTGTCATTCAAATCACCACAACAATTAAAGGAGGAAAAATTATTCATATCACGATTTCACAAATTTCAGTCTGTCGTAAGTCAGTTCCATTACTGTGTCCTCAGGTAAGGCTCAGCATCATAGCAGGAAGAATATGATGGAGAAATGCAATTTTCCTAATGCAGACAATACTTGAAAAGCACTGCTTCCCAAACGCTGGTGACCCATCTCCAACAACTACAGCCACCAGCATCACCTGGGAACAAATCCATCAACAAAGGAAGGTATGAGTGAGTACATTATATATTCCACACATGACATCCACTTTCTAGACTGATATGGAGTCATAAAGTTTTCAGAATAGCAGCACTGAGTATATTTTATTTGAAGGTAGTTTGCTGTCTTTATTTATGTTTAAAAAACTTTAAAAAGATGGCCTGCCAGCACCTCTTAGTACATTTGAAACAAGCCCTGCAAAGGCTGAGAGAAGGCCTATTTAAAGCTTCAGTACGGGATATCTCAAGAGGTTTCAGCTAGAGATAGTGCTCAGAGGTAGGCATTTGCTTAGCATATACAAGGCCTTATGTTTTATCCTCAGTCAAGACTGCACATGGGGTCTGAGCATCATCTGTGTCTAAGTGATCTGTAACTACAGTGCCAAGACAATTACATAGGTGGTTTACTGTATAACAAGTCCAGGTCTCTAAACATGGTTTAGACTTAGAGTAGACAAATAATAACTTGGAGGAATATGAAATACAGGGATACTGCTTATATGAGCAGTCAGAACAGTAGAAAATTGTCTGGGAAGTCAGATGAGAGAGGTTCAAATATAGAAAGAACAGCAGAATAATTGATAGCAACTTTTTATGGAGAGGTCAAGGTGGCTGAGGATTGAGAAGTGACCAATACACTGTAAATGATCTGTTAAGTGACTTTTGCTGTGATATTTTAGGGGAAGTGATAAGATCTTTAAGTGAACTTTTAAGGACATGAGATATAAGAAGTTGGAGTTTGTCTCCTGGAAAAAATAGGTAAGCAAGTAAAAGAAACAGAAGGAAGTATTTTTATTACCATGGGGGACAAACAGGTTCGTAGCAGATGCAGTCAAAGATAGAGAAGATTCAAGAAAAGGTGCATAACTGACAATAACTGCTTAGTGTGTATGGGAAGCAGCATTGTCCATACGTGAGTTAAAAGTGGGTCCAGAACTATCCTGAAAAGAAGGGACTGTTATGAGAATGTTTGAAAGAGATGTATAAATTGAGAAAGTCTTAAGCTTCTTCAATTTTCACATTACATATGGCATCTATGATAGGATAAAGTTTTAGAAAGATATGGATAGCTTATAAAAATAATAAAAGTATCTGGAAGGATAACTTACCAGTTCAGTGGGAATATGGTTCTTCCAAAGGACTCAGGTTCAGTTGCCAGTATCCATAACCTGTAATTACAACTGCCTACAACTCCAGCTATAGGAGACCTAACACTGTCTTTTGCCCACTGTGGGCACTGTACTAACATATACACATCTGCATGGACACACAGACACACACACACACAAACACAACACAAAACAAATCTTAAAAAGTAAAACATAAAAGTTGAAAAAAATCATTGTAGATAAAAGTAGTGCATGACCCAATTGAATTAATCATAAGAAAAGGCATACATATGCTATGTCCCAGTCATCAAATAAATTACATTTGGGCACATCATATTCTCCAATTGCCTCATTTAGGAAGCCAAGACTTCCAAAGGTAATTGGATTCTAAAGTATTACTAAGTTTTATATATTCAATCCCTTAATGTTTACTTGGAGTCATTAGACAAATATAGAAACTATATTTTGGGGGAAATCTGAATCAAGTCACATATTGTGTGTACAAATTATTGAAACTTCTCCATTGTTGGGAGTTTGACTGAATAAAAAGTGAATAAAAGTAGACTGTTAATTTGGAGACATCAGGAGTAACTGGAATATTTCTTTACAAACTCTACATCTACTAACAGCAGTATCTAGCTCAGGACAGACTTTGAATAAGCATGGTCATGAAATTAATGGAGGTAACCTGATATAAAATGTTCTGACATAAGAAGGTACTTGAGAGAACTCTGAACTAATGGGACACTATGACAGTGCAGGAGTAATGAAAAAAAAAAGCTTACCAACCATGGTATAAAAGCAAAGTGTTTAGGGTTTAGTAATAAGAGGAAACAATTCCAAATAACATAATGGCCAAAGCATTGCTCCATTAAAGGGAGATGAAAGTAGGTTGTTTGTTATGATCTAGGAAATGTGATAATTGAGCATTGGATGTAGCCTAAGCAATTCTAGAAGTAATCTGGTGCACTTCCAACACCATAATCACAAATTAAACAAAATGCATATAACAACAATTGGTTCATGTAAACAAAGGGATAGGAAGAAAAACTGAGTACGTTGGATAAGGACAAATAGGAGGCAGCAGTAATATCCCACTCTGCTTCTGCAGTAAGCCTGGAACACTAGTTGAACTAGTTGAACTGCTGGAAGGCTTCTGCAGGGAGGCAGGTTTTCACTGTGGTAAGGAGAGACATAGTAGGCAATATAATGCCCTTTCTCCTAATGTCCATGCTTTAAACCCCATAGCTTATAAAAATATTACCTTACAAGGCAAAAGAGATATTGCAGATGGGATGAAGTTTAAAAGGCTTAAAGTTGTGAAAATATCCCGGATTATCTCCGGGGGCCCAGTCTAATTCCACAAGGCCTTAAAAACTGACACACTTTTCCAGCTGTGACCAAGAGAGATGGCAGCATGAGGCGGGGCCAATACCCTCCAGCTAGGCTTTGAGGATGTAGCCACCAGGTGCAAAGATCAGAGAGAAGCTTCCAGAAGTTAAAGGAACCAGCTGACAATCTACAAGGAAACAAAGATCTCAGTTCTATGACTGTGCAGCCCTGGGTTCTGGTTAAGAGATGGATGAAGAGGACGTGCAATCTCCCCAGAGTGTTGATAGGAGCCTAGGCTAGCAGTACTTGAAAACCTGCATTGAACTTTTGACCCACAAAACTATGAGAAAGATTTATGTGGCATTAGACCACAGTGTTTACAGTGATTTGTTGCACCAGCAAGGAAACTCTAATACAGGCACCCTGGAGAGATAATTTGAGACAGTCAAGCAATGTGCTAAGAGGGAATTTTAGGGAAAATATTGTAAATATTTAGGGATCTGGGAGTATTAAAATAAAGCTTTTTTTGCTTTTCAAAAATGCACAGTGATCTGTTTTTAAGAAAATTGTATTTTTCGTAAGATTGCTTGGAAGTGCTGCAAGGTATTAAATCATGTGCATTAAAATAGCAGCAGTGTGGTATGTGAAATGTAAGATATCCATTTGACAATTAGTGTAAACAATATTTCCATAAGTTAGTAACCTTTTATAAAGTAAAAAACACCACACATGCCCAATGATTTTAACAAATAAACACACAGATTTAGATGTAATAAAACTGAAGTCAATTTCCATTGAACAGTAATTCACCAAATAAAAATTAACCTCAATTTTAAAAACTTTAATAGCAGATTCCAGTCAGCTATATAAATTTAGAAATTGTCCTAAATCACATAGTCTTAGTCCCAGGTTAGAGTTCTGAAAATTGTTCAAGGAAACGGGGCTGGAGATAATTTGACTTTTAAAAAGGAAAAGAAAACAACTAAACAACAGAGAAGAAGGCAATACAAACCATCAGCAGCAACCCCTCCGTAATTTCCCAGTCACCATGCAGTGAATCCATCTCATTTCCATTCTTGTCCTATATGCCCACTGGTCTGAGAAAATTGTTCCTGACAGAGCGATGAAAGCTGGGGAACCTCGCCTGGACTTGGCTGATGTTCAGGGAAGATCTTTCCCAGAATTTCCTTTTTGGCAAAAGCAAATATTTCAATTTACATAAAAGTGATTGTTTTTTTCCTTTTATATGTTCCTTTTGATTTACATTCTTCCCTGTTGACTCACTTCTTCCTGGGTGTGTTAAAAGTCATTCCTTAATCTGAGGATAGCTGAGTCCTTCTTGGCCCTTCTAAGGGCTAGCTTCTTGATGCAAACTGACCACTTTACTTAAGGATGCCTAACTCAAAGGAAGGTATTCCCTATATGTGGTTTCTACATATGCAGGAACTCAAAGTTTACTTCTAATATGAGCTCTTGAATGGTATCTTAGTACCTAAAGTATTCTAAGGTAGTATTTTCCTACAGAAATAAAGTTTATTTAAAATGGGAAATTCTAGGTAGGAAAATGTAAACATTAATTACAATAAAGACTTCAAAAGATTTTGTGACATAACCTATGTCACCAGACTGTCCTCAAATGCACACACCTTCTGTCACAGCCCCCAGAATGAGCACCACACTTGGCTATAGAACATATTGAAAAATATTAAGTTTACTAAACATTCATGTATTTAAATGACTAGAGAGTATAGAAGGAAATAATAAGCCTGTAGTTTTGGAACTAGACAAAACTATTTTTGATATAAATGGAAGGTCTGAAATCAGCTCTTTAACTTTGAAGTTAAACTAACTCTGTGGACCTTGGACTTACTGAGATTTTTCACATCTACAAAATAGGAATTGGTGACATTAACACTACACAATAGTTCTCACAAGCATTTAAATACATAATACTAAAGTATATGCTAATTCATGCATATACTGTTTGTCAGTCATTATGCTTATTGATGATGCAAATTAAGTCTTTTCATTTTGCTTTTCTTATTCTAAACCCAGAAACCATCTGGTAGACATAAAAAAAAATATTTTAAGTGCAAAAGAGCAGCAGTGTGAATAATCTAGAATAGCAGGTAATTGGGATGAATGCATTTCTAGTGGGAGAATTTTACATGTGGCTTTCCATGGAATGAGAGTTACATGATTCATGATTAGCCAATATTTGCAATTAGGTTACATTCCATTAGAACACACAGGTTGAGCTGAAAGCCACCCAAGACCTTGCTGAACAATTAAGAGGCAATTGGCTGTGGACTAACAACCCTTATAAAACTTAAATAGAAGTCAATAATAATGCTAGTACATTTATATTCATTCTTTAAAAAGACAACAAAAGAAAACAAACCCTAAAATCAATGGGACCAGGCTGACATCCAAGTCCCATTACAATACTTTGTGCTTTCCTCTCTATTTAGAACACTCCCCCCAAAAGTGAATGTATCTAGGAAGGTGGTTTGTTACATTTTAGAATTTTGATTATGTTGCCAGAAAATCCAGGATCTCAACTTATTGGAGGGAATATACTTTTGAGTCAGAATAGAGAAAAGGTTAATTGGTTCCATTTTAAGCTGCCTAGCCCCAATATTCAACAATAGTCTATTAACTTATTAAAAAGTATGTTCAGAGATCCACAAAGATGACCCCGACTAAGAATACAGGCAGTAGTTGAAAGGCTGCCTTTTATCCCCTTCCCCTATAATGAGATTGATGACTACCTTAATTGTCATCCTAGAGCCTTCATCCAGTAGCTGATGGAAGCAGAAGCAGGAACGCCACATCCAAGCACTGAGCAAAGGAGCCAAGGCCATGCTGGAGAAACCTACAGAACCAGCTGTCCTAACCTAGTGAGAGCACATGAACCCCAGTCATAAAACTGGGGAAACAACATTGGACTGAATCAAACCCTCTGAATGTGGGTACCAGTTAGGAATCCTGGTCAGTCTATGGGACCAGTATTTATCACAAGTGCACAAATGGATTTTGGGAGCCCATTTCCTATGAAAGGATACTATTTCAGCCCAGATAAACAGAGGAGGACCTAGCCTCTCCCCCAAATGATGTGACAGACTTTGATGATTCCCCATGGAAGGCCTCACTGTTCTTGGGGAGTGGGTGGGGGTGGGTTAGAGGGGCTAGTAGGGTGCATGGGAGGATGGGAAGAAGAGGGAAGAGGGTGGTGAATTGATATTTAAAATGGTTATCTCTAAATAAAAAAAAGAAAAAAGTATCTTTTGGCAAACATTTATATGTTACTAAATAAAAGTGACATAAAGAGTGATAATTAAATGTTATTAATCATGATAAGACTTGATATGAAACAGTAATGAGGGTTATTAGCCAAATTATTTTTAATATACTTTTAAAAACCAATATGGATTTGCTATGGGCTGCACTCAACTGAAAAATGACTCAGATATTTTAAGACCAAAATACATTAGGACCGCCAATGCATTTAAATGACATGTTTCTTTTTTAAAGGACATATATAAAGTTTATGCTACAGGGACTTCTTTTGCCTTAGCATGGAATCATGCATTAGAGATTGGGTATGAATCGTTCTTGACTTTCTTAATCTATTTATACTGTTATACATTATCTAAGTCATCAAAATATTCAGTTTCAGTGAGCCTGCTATTTTATTGTTCTTTTTTGGCAATAGTTTCAGAATTTAGATCATGTATCACTTATGAGTGCCTTCTAAGGATGAGAAAGAAATTTACAATTCTGATGGCAAACGTTTGCTCATAACAGCATAGAGTCAATGGATTTAAGCAAGTTAGCAAAAGATTTAGTTTCTGTCTTTTGCAGCAATAAGTATGGCAAAAAAACAGATTTACAACTTTAAAAGAAAACAGAACAAGTGTTCTTTAATTAAGGTAATTAAGTTGTTATATTGAGTAGGCCACTAAAGAAAGTAGATAAAGGATATATGATGTCAATATTATATTATTGTGTGGCATTAATTAGAATATGAACCCCAATGCTGTAGATGACAGTATGTTCAGGATCTGGGTGGGGCAAAGGAATCCAAAGAAAAGTAGTAGAGAAGATGGGAAAATATGGAAGTAGATAGGGCCTAAAGGAGACTTAGACCTTTATTGTTGAGCTATGGTCCACCAACCAACTCCAAAAGCTTGGCCAAATAGGGGAAAGAGATGACAAGAGATCAATGATATAATATTGAATGAAACTTTGGATCCACATATATTTGTTCAAATGTCAGTACATCTGCTTCCTTGAGTAACATTATAGAGCTTTTTGAGCTTGCTTTCTTACTTGAAAGATGGTGATAATATTGTCTGCCTCTTATGTTTAATGGAACGATTACTTTAGATAACATGTATAAATCACTTAGTGTGAAATTTAATGAATGACTATTTCAGTTACTTTCTGTGCACACAGGATTAGGCATTTTCCCTTTACTCTAGGTATATTCATAATTAGTGTATGACTTGATGTATTCTCTAGTAATGACCACTGAGTGTGTGATATATGCAGAGGAAGGTGAGAGATGAAGGCTGCTATTATACACAAGAAGATGCTTCCCAGAGGAGACCCTTAATATCTATATGTAATTATGATATTACAGAGAAGTGTCTGTCTTAGTCCAGTCAGGGTACAGTAACAAAAAAAAAACCTTAGACTGGTGTCATAAATAAGATAATACAGTCTTTAGTGTTTTAGCGGCTAGAAGCCTAAGAAATGTCACAGCACTCACTTAGCTGGACTCTAGTAAACTTTTTTCCTGGCATGCAGATAGCCATTTTCTCATGTGTCCTCACATGACCTTCTATCCACATGTGACTTGTAAAAAGAAAGGCCACTTCGTTTAAAGCCACCAATGCTACAAAATGAAGATTATACCCTTGAAAATTGATTTAGCTGTAATTACTTTAAAAACATCTTCCTTTAAATGAACTCATATTAGGGATTTGAGGAAGGACTCAGTTCAGTCCACACATCACAGTCTGGACTCTAGCAATGAAGGACTTGTAAAGACAGACAGATGATGTGTTCAGAAGACTGCATTAGTTTTATTTATTTATTTACCTTTAATCACTGTGACAAAAAAGCTCAGGGGGAGATACTCAAAAGAAGGAAAGGTGTATACTAACTCTCTGTTTAGGATGTTTTGTTTCACAGTCACATGGGACCACTATGTGGGGCCTTTTGTGAGGCAGGGCGCCATGGCAATAGGAGTGTGTAATCTCATGTTAGTTGGGAAACAGAGATAGACATACAGGAAGAGGACATGTACAAGATAAACTTGTCAAAAGTTTGTCCCCAGTGATCTGGTTCTTCCACCCAGAATGCACCTTTTAGTTTCCATCACCTCCAGATAATACCATCAAACTATGACCAAGTCAGTGAATTCACCCATTGATCAGATCAGTGCCTTCATGACCCAACTACCTCTTAATGATTGGAGGTGCCATTTGGGGATTGTGTGTTCAACCCATAAATTATTTTTATGGAACACTTAATATTCAAATCCTAATGGAGACTGAACAAAACAAAACAGAAGCTCAGACTTGTAATGTAGGTCACGCAGAGTTGTAAACAAAGATTGTCATAGAAAAGACAGTTTTAAACTATGGTTGATTAATTTTTTGGTAAAACCCATTGGGGATACATAGCTTGACAGTTGCTGATGAGCTAGATAGATAAGGAAGGGAAACAGAAAGCTGATCATTCCATGCAAGTAAAATGCCTTATCCATTAGAGGTGCTCAAAATTACTTCAACTGTTTTCTTAAGGAAAGCATAAATGGGCATAAGTATTAGGAAATGACACACAGTTTATTTCCACTTCTCTTTTATATGAATAAGAAGATAGCCTTCCTTACAGTTAGATTGGGTCCACACATTGTTGACCCATGTGACATGGGAAGATGAGATTCAAACTACTGCTGGGCCTACACTTAGTACAGTTCTTGTACAACACTAATTTTCTCTTTTCTTATTGGTTGTCTCCTGACATGAATACTGCCATTTCCAGATGACAAGTGTGAAGGCAAAGGCTCATCTAACCTACACTGTCTTTCAGACAAGTACGAAGGCATTTTTATCTTACATTGATACTATTTAGAGATCAAGTGCATAGTTGGTTATCTGTACAATACATCTTCCTTCATATTTTGCCTCATTATATCTTTATTTAAACTTTCAAAACCAGTGGTCCAACCTACTTAAGTGAATTAATTAACCCTACTGGACCCTGATCAGTAGTTTGAAAAACATTCTTATAAAGAATACCAGAGTTCAGACAAGGTAATGTGATGCATGCCATTAAAAGCAGATGGATTGAATTAGGTTTGCAAAGATCTTGGAGCTATGGTTCAAAATAACCAGAATTAGACTACTTTGTTGTCTTCTTAGGTAGCTAAAATCTGACCCAGTCTCCTCATTGATTGGCAGCAATTAGAACCAATGCCAAAGACTTGTCTTTTCAAAAAGAGGCAAATGCTTCTGCTAAAGCACATATATTAAGTATCTTTCTATACAAAAGATAGAGAAAGGAACCAGAAATTTTATGATGATAGTTTCGCTTCTTTTTTATCTGAAATGTCACCAAGTGAAAGCTTAATTCCACTTCAGTTTCTCACAGTGTCCTCTTCAGCCTAGGTTTCCAATCTTTACCTTCATATCACTCCTTTCTATAGTTTCTGGCTATGTATCCTTGATGTCTGTATGCTGTGAATATGTTTTATTTCCATTGGTTAATAAAGAAGCTGACTTGGCCAATAGCCAGGCACAATAGAGCCAAACAAGAACTCCAAGCAGAGATACAGGGGGAAAGAAGGCAGAGTTAGAGAGAAGTCAGCAGCCACTGGGGAAGCAAGATGTGAGGTAATACGCCACGAGCCTCATGGTAAAATATAGAATAATAGAAATGGGTTGTAATAGCTAGTCAATAATAAGTCTGAGCTAACAGGTCAAATAGTTTATAATTAATATTAAGCCTCAGAGTGGTTAGAGAAACCTCCAGTTACACATTCTACCCCGTCTAGCTTCCCAGTTGCCATTCCTACTGATAGTTGAATCTCCTAAAGATAGACCCAGAAAAACTTGATTAGTTGCTTATTTTTAAGTAACACATCATTTAAGCAAGAAGGTATGGAGACTCGGTGGGACCACATATCTGTGTCTCTTCCTAGAAAATGTAGGAAATCTGGGTACTATGGTGTAGCTTAATTTTAGATCTAACTTAGCATACTCTTCCATCTGTGAATTTCAATTTTTTTAAACATTAGGAGACTTTTTGTCTCCTCTGTCTCTACTTAAACTGTCAGGAAGGCTTGATGACAGGCAACCGAGCAAACTTTCTGCTGATAAGAACTTTTATTTAATTTTTGCATCAGGATATGATATTTCAACATAACATAGCTGGAGCAAATTTAAGACAGATTCAGGCCGAGCTTCTTCACAAGTTAGAAGCCTATGATGTTACTTACATAGGGGAGAAATGATCAGTAAATGCTTCAGGCAATATGGCTTAAAGCTTGTGATCATGTTCTAATGCCTTAATGATTCCATATTGTGTGCACATTCAGAGCAGGAATAGAAAAGTTGTACCAGTGAGAAGGTTTATAAAGTTTACCTGCTGCTAGCTATCATGGAAAGGACACAAGAACACATCTATGCTACTGCCATTTACAGGGTAGAGTCTACTGAGAGTTCAATTTATGTTTGTGTCACATAGATAAGGACAGGAAAACAGGCAGACTATTAAAAATGTCAAGTACAATTCTTGGCATGGTGGCACATGCCCGAAACTGCAAAGTTTGGCAGGCTATGATTGGAAAATCATGAGTTCAAGGGTTGCCTGGGCTAGATGTAATACCTTGCAACTATCTATCTATCTATCCATCCACAAGGTTGAATGTATTTAAATAGATATGTATATATCTACATGTATACAATATTTAGGGGATTGAGTTCATTCACTCTAAATCAACCTTGACTACTAGTTTCTGTCTATAGTATGACAAGTGATTTTATATACTGATAATTGACATGAACTAGAAGCAAAGATGATTAGTCTGCATAGCCATGATCCCTCACACTTATGAAGAGCAGGAAGAATCAGGTTTATAAAGAAGTGAGAATCATTTGATGGTGAACAAAGCCCTGAGAGTCTATGATGTTCTACCACGGAAAATAAGTAATGAAAGAATTAAAAAGGCTCCTGAATGCCATGTCAAACTCATTGGAAATTTTTCCATGAACTAAGTTGGAAACTCTCTAACACAACCAAAGTAGTTTAGACAAAAGGTTCATCTCAAATAGAACAACGAAGATGAGTAGAAGTGGAGAGCATTTATATAAATGCTATGCAAAACTCTGTAAATGGAGAATTAACAGGGCTTAGAGGCTAACTAAAATGAATACAAGAGTAAGAGGGGAAGAGAAACCAGGAATAATTACAGATTTCTGCTCATAGAGAATAATTATATGATTATACAATCAAAAGAATGTAGGAAAAACATGGATTTTAGGACAGTATGAATCAGTTATGTTTTAACCTGTTAGGTTACATTTTCAAATAAGAACCAATCAGTAAAGGTCATTGAAACACAGGTTTAGAGTCCATCATTGCTAAAGCAAATGAGATTATTTTGAAACATAAAATCATAGAATGATAAAAATGGTGATAAGATATAATCTATTGCTTATCAATATATCAGTTTTATGAAAAACCAGTTCCTGTGCAATGATTCTTAAATCACCTAATGATAGTGGCATGGTGATGAAAATACAAAATTATATAGGTCTCCTAACCTACGTGGTGCCATAGTCTCTTTGGAGATAGTTAATTAAAAGACAATTAGTAGAAAGTATAGCAGATGGAAGCAATGGAGAATTTCCTGAAAGTATAAAGATAGTCATATAGTCCCATTTGGAGCAAATTCCTAACCACTCAACCCAATGACTTAGGCTTTTTTTTTTTCATCATGAGGTTGTGAGCATTGGTCCTAGGAGGATGGAAGACCATAGCAAAGGTGACAAGACACAGGTAAAGGAAGACAGCCATTTTTGTAAAGGATACTAAGACTTTTTTTCCTTTTTTCTCTTTCTTCTCTCATTTATTACATCTCAACAACAGTTTCCCCTCCCTTCCACCTCCCAGTCCCTTTACCATCACCTCATCTCTCTTCTAGATCTACTCTTCCTCCCTTCCATTCAGAAAAGGGCAGGCCTCCAGGGATATCAACCAAACACAGCATTTAAAGTTATAATACTAGGCACAAACCCTCATATTGAGGCTGGTCAAGACAACTCAATGGGAGTAAAAAGGTGACAAAAGCAGGCAAAAGAATCAGGAAATTCCCATTTCCACCGTTAGGACCACAGGAACACCAAGTTACACAAATGTAACATATATGCAAAGGACCTGGATCAGAACCACACTGGTTCTCAGATAGTCAGTTCAGTCTCTGTGGGCCCCTCTTAACCCTTGTTAGTTGATTCTGTGGGTAGCTTTGCTGTGGTGTCCTTGACTCCTCTGGCTCCTACAGTCCTTCCTCCCCATCTTCTGTGGGATTGCCCCTGCTCCACCTAATGTCTGGGTCAGGAGCTGAGACTTTTCTGGTGACTTTACAAGGCAGAATTCTGATGAGTAGGCAACTATTTCTAAAAGACAAGTAAATATTTTAGCTATACAAAAATATTTGAATGTGTACTATTTTTCTGTAGTGAAATAGTAAACTTGCTTATTGCAACCTGAAAACGGACTATGAGTACCTAATTGGTAAAGACTATTCATTAAATCTTCAAAAATGTATTTCAAGGACCAGAGAGATGACTCAGCATTTAAGAGCACTGGCTGCTCTTCCAGAGAAGTAGTGTTTGATTTCCAGCATCCACATGGCAATTTATAATGGTGGTCTGTACCCCAGTCTTAAGATATCTGATGTCCTCTTCTGACCTCTTCAGACACCATGTAAGCACATGGTACACGGACATATATGGAGTCAAAACACCCATATATAAAATAAAAAAGAAAAGGTATCATTTAAAAATTCTTTTTCAAGCTTGTCATTTTATGTGAAACTTACAAGTAAGTGTTATGTTCAGCAACTCCATATATAAGAGCTGACTGTGCAATTGAAGAGGCAGGATGTGACTTGTTTCTGTAAAAGTAATATTGTCTTTAAAATACTTAAGGAAGTAGTAGTCTCCAAAAACTTGTGACTTCTCATATTTGTGCACCTATCTAAAGTTTGCCAAGATGGTTATTTTATTATAGGCAAAAAATAACTTTAGCTCAAAATTTTTACTTGAATATGAAACATCATAGATGGAACCCTGGTAAGCCTTTGGCAAGCCAACATGTATGCATTTCCTAGATTTCTTAATGTAATTGACTTTATAGGTAGCAGTGCTTTTGTGTTGGTAAATTTAATTGACTTCATTTCACAGCTTTTACATTTAGGACATCATTTTTTTTTATTTTAAATAGCTTGTTTTACATGTCAATCCCAGTTCCCTCTCCCTCCCCTCCTCCAGCACTCCCCTTCCCTCCCACCCTCCCACCCTATTGCCAAATCCTTCCACATAGGGGACATCAGAGTCTGTCATTTTACTCTGGGTAGGGTCCAGGCACTCCCTTAAGAGTCCAGGCTGAGAGAGCATCCCTCTTTGTGCTATAGGCACACGAAGACTGTTTGTATATCAGGGATAGACACTGATCCACAGCTCAGGGCCCCATAGGTTGCCCAGGCCTTCTCGCTGACACTCACATTTGGGGGGTCCAGATCAGTCCCATGCTGGCCTCCCCACTGTCAGTCTGGGGTCCAAGAGCTCTCCCCTGTTCAGATCAGCTGTCTCATTTTGCTTCTCAATAGATATCTTGAATACTATCTGATTTTTAAAGGAAAATATGACTTTTAAAGCAAAAGTATAAAGTTTGTTTAAATGAAAACACAGTAAATATATATTTTTTTAGGTGCTCAGTAAATGTATTCTACATACAGAGTATACATAGCAGACCAACAGAATTAGATACAAAAAAGAGCCTCAAATCCTGTGGGACAGAATGGGGTTCCTTCCTGTCTCATACCAAAGCTGGTGGGTCTTTGTTTTTTTTTTTTTTCAATCATTTTTTTTAAATTTTATTTTCCAGTTTAAATTTAGATAAGAAACGAGGTTGCTTCACAAGTCAGTTCCAGGTCCCTCTCCCTTTCCCTCCCCTCCTCCCGTGCCCTCCCCCAACCCGCCCCCCCGTTATCCCCTCATTCCCCCAGGGAGGGTGAGGCCCTCCATGGGTGTGTCCATAGTCTGTCATTTCATATAGGGCAGGGCCTAGACCCTTCCCCAAGAGTTCAGGGTGAGAGTGCACCTCACATTGTTCTATGGGAGTCCAAAGTCCGTGTGTATACTTGGGATGGGTACTGATCTGCTGCCCAAGGCTCAATAGATTACCTAGGCCTCCTCACTGACACCCAGATTCAGGCAGTAAATATAATTATTTTCAAATTCATGTCTTTATTTGCTCAAACTGATAAGCTTAAGAAAACTAGATTCTCTAAGCAATAGTAGAGAGGCTACCTTAAATGCCCTTCCCCTATAATGAGATTGACGACTAGCTTAAATGCCATCCTACAGCTTTCATCTAGTAACTAATCAAAGCAGAAGCAGAGATTCACAGCTAAGCACTAAGCCCAACTCCTGGAATCCAGTTGTCCAGAGCTGAGGAGTGATGAGCCAAGGGGGTAAGACCATTTTGGGGAAACCCACAGAACAGCTGACCTGAGCAAGTGGGACCTCACTGACTCCAAATTGACAGCTGGGGAACATGCATAAGACCATACCAGGTTCTCTGAATGTGGGTATCAGTTGGAGACCTTGTGCAGTCTATGGGACCACTGATAGTAGAACCAGTATTTATCCCTAGTGCACAGATGGATTTTGAGATCCCATTCCCTATGGAGGGATTCTCTCTCAGCCTAGATATAGTGGGGATGGTCTAGGTCCTGCACTAAATAGACTCTGATAATCCCCCATGGGAGCCCTCACCTTCCCTGAGGATTGGATGGGGGTGGGATGGGAAGGTGGGGGGGGGAAATTGGAGGATGGGAGGGAGAGGGAACTGGCATTGGTATGTAAAATAAGATTACTTTTAATTTAAAAATTAAAAAATAAAAAGAAAACTGTATTCTGTTTTTGCAAACAATGTGTGTCAATACAAAAGAAGTGTCTGTTAAATACTTCAGTTGTAACATGTAGTCTTCCTGCCAGTCACTTGGGCCCTGCAGCAGTTAGCCGCTTGAGTCCTGCTGCTGTCTCAGCCCGATGCTATATTAATTATAAGCTATTGACCATTTGCTTTGTTTCATACTGGCTAGCTCTGACTTAAGTATTTAATCCATACTTGCTAACATGAGTATTTCCATGTGCTCTTTGCTTACCTGAGCAGCTTCTACCATGTCCGACATCGTGTCTCTGTGTCACTTTTTCCCAGAATCCTCCTCGACTCCTAGTCCCACCTATCCTGCTTTCCTATTGACCAACAGTGCTTTATTCAACAACCAATAAGAGACAGATTTACAGAGTGACATCTCCTATCATCACCTTTTTTCTGTCTAAATAAAAAGAAAGGTTTTAACTTTAAAATAGTCAAAATTTGTATAACAGAACAGTTGTAAAGTAAGAACCATAGTTACAATATTTTGTCCATTTATATTTAGTAAGATTTAAAGAAAATATAGTCTATCCTATCTTTGTGAGTCTAAAGTCTTATGTGTAGCTTATCTTTTATCATAACTAAGGAAAACTATGATTATAACTGTCTTCAACTCCATCAAAGACCACATTTGTCCCTCCAAACTTTCAGAGCAACTTAGCTGGGATACTAAATGACTGTATATTTATAAATGACTGTATATTTATTTGGACAATCATGGCCCAAGGTATTTTTGTTTGGGTGTTTTCAATGTCTCAAATAATCTCTAAATGAATCATATTGCCCTTCAAAAATTAGGTAGCCTATTTTTTCTACTCAGTTGAAGGCCTGAATAGAACAAGAGTGGCCTTATGCCACAAAAAGAATTCTTTCTACCTGTGTGTGTGTGTGTGTGTGTGTGCATGTATGTGTCTTTGTGTGTGTATATATGCATATACATATAGGTCAACAGCTTTGAGTTCTTCCAGGCTTTGAATTCAGAATGCCATATTGCTTTTCTCAATTGAGTCATCATTGGATTTCATCAAAAATGAATATTCATTTATCACATTATTATTCTAATTCACATTTATATGGTTGCTAGTCATGTAGAACATCTTTTCATATATAATATCCACATTCGTTTCCCCTACCTTATCTGCATTTTTGCGTGAACAAAATGAATCATGATGGAAGCTTTTCCTCTCAAGACTCTAAGTATCTCAGGGATACATTGTTTCTCTTCTAATTATAAATCATAACATAATAATGTAATATACGCACTGGAGATATAATCTATAATATCCCATTGGTACTTTCTCTAGAGAAGTAGAGAGATATAAGCTGGATGTTATCCAGCACTGCACCATTGCTCTGTGCCTTCCTCTCTGGCATCTTTGTCTTAGTCCCAAAGTGTAAATCCTTTCCGTTCACCATTGACCTCAGTCAAAACAACTCAAGGGCTAAATACATCCATTCCTGAAGATCTATGGAGTCAATTATGTGGGCCCACACCCATATGAATCCTAGAGTAAACATGTGTATTTTAAAAATTTCATTGTAGCTTTCCTGTGACACACTTTGACAAGTAACATGGCGGTCCAAAAACTTTGAGCCACTCAACATTTCCTTTTCTGGCTGCCATATTGCTTTTCTCAGCTGTGTCACTAATATTCATATCCAGAGTGTCTTGTTATTCTAATCCATCTATGTTTAATTTCTACCCGTGTAGAACAAAGTGCATAAATTTACCATCAATGTGTGTTTCCTTTACTAGCAAGCATCTTTTTAGATACTTTCCTTCTAGAAAAAAGATGGAGATTATCCCTTTATCTTTCAAGTAATTAGTAACTTTTTTCACATAACTTTTTAAAATATTATTTTCTTGCATCTTAGCTGTCCTCTAATGCACTATGTAGCCGAGGAAGGCAGCCTTGAACATCTGCTCCAGCTGCCTCTACCTCCAGAGTGCTGAGATTATGGGTGTGCAATACCACACTGAGTTGTAAGTATTGTTGATAGTCAAGCCTTCATTTTTATTCTTAGGAGGAGTATGTTTTCCAAGATATATTTGTTATAGAAAATTTGGAAAAATGTAATCACATGGAAAAACATCTAAATTACCCAAATCTCTAAGATAGCCCTTGCCATTATTTCACAATAAATCACTCTAGTCATTTGTTACTGATATATACTTATTCACAAACACACATAGGCACACTTGTGTGTTATCTTTTTTATCATAATTGTTTTAATATATCCCACTAGTTTTTTATTGTTAACATTTCTAATATAGTATTAGATAACATCTTTTAAATAAATCTATCCACATATTAGCAGCATCAAAAGATAAAATAACAATTTCCTTAAAAAATACATTTATTGACGTGTGGTGGTGGTGCATGCCTTTAATCCCAGCACTCAGGAGGCAGAGGCAGGCGGGTCTCTGTAAGTTCAAGGCCAACCTGGTCTACAGAGCGAGTTTCAGGACAGCCTCCAAAGCAATACAGAGAAACCCTGTCTTGAAAAACCAAAAAAAAAATTTATTTACTTATTTTACATGCCAGCCACATTTTCCCCTACCTCCTCAGCCCTCAGTCCCTCTCCTACTTCATTTCTACCCCCCAAATCACTCTGTTTGTTTGTTTAGAAAAAGGCAGGCTTCCCATGAGTTTCAGCAAAACAAATAACAATTTCTGATGGATAGAAATATATTTTAAAATTTCTATTGCACATGATCTGTTCTTTAAAAATTAATTTATACTACTATGATAGCATAGAAAGAGCTAATTTCTCCAGAAAGTAATATTTAGGATTATTAGTAAAAACTGGAGATAAAATAAAACCTAAATGGCCAATGTTAAAATAAACCTTCAATGACATTTTACTTTTTTCTCTCGTTCATTCTTCTGCTTATTCAATAAACGATCATTGACAACTGCTATAGACCAGGTGCCATGATAAGTTCCAAGAAAAGCATCAGTAATGCCCCAGATCATTACCTCCACCCTGAGGTCAAAAAGAACTCTTGATAGAAATGCTTCTTCTTATGTCTCAGGGTCATTTATAGTGGTTAGTCATTTTGAACATAGAGCATATCTCTCCTGTTAAGCCATTGTATACTTACTTACCCAGGACATCCTAATCCCTTTCTGTTCTAACATTGCCTATGCTCCAAAGGGCAGTTTGACCTGAGAATTCTCCTTCCTCTACCTCCCTCCCTCCTGCCTCCCTCCCTCTCTCCCTCCCTCTTCTCTGCTTTCCTCCCTCCCTCCCTCTTCCCCTTCCTCCCTCCCCCCTCCCTCCCTCTCTCCCTCCCTCTTCTCTGCTTTCCTCCCTGACTCCCTTCTTCCTTTAGATACATTTCCGATTTTTGTTAACATCAGTAAATGCAGAGATTATGGGCAAGCTTCTTAAACATTATGGGATTAAGTCGCACTGTGGTCTCGAATATAAAGCACAGAGAAGAGCTGCTAGTCCTCACAATTGCTGTGTGTGGCTGTAGAAAACATCTAGTGGCCTCCTTTGTGAAGTATGGCTTTGTAAGACCTCACAGAAGTTCTGCAGCAGTGTCAGCTTCTGAGGAGTGCTATCAATTTTTCCTTTTTATCTAGTGCAAAATGTATGTGTTTCTAAGATTTTTATGTTTTAATCATGTGTTTATATGTGAGCGTGTGCCAGTGTGAGGGAAGGAGCCTACAAAGTCCAGAACACACAGAATTATCTGCAGGTGTAGTTAAAGGAGGTTATGAGCTGCCTGATGTGTGCTGGGAATAAAACTTGGTTCCTCTTAAGAGTAATGCTGGTGCTTAAATGCTAAACCATTGCTCTAAACCCAAAGGTGTTTGCCAGAAATATTGTCTACTATTTCTAGGTCTAAAGCTTTACTTTGGTGTTCCTGCCCTTATCCTTCTGAAGGCAACCACAGTTGGGATTACCAGTCCAGCTAAGCTTTATCTGTCCCATGATACTGTGTACTCGCCCTGCTCTCACAGAAATCCTTGCTCTGACCAAATCCTGTTTGCCAGGCAGATGACTAGTTTTTTTGAAAATCTGTGAGCTCTTTCAGGGCAGAACACACGCACGATCTTGTGTCTGTCATTGAATCTTTTTCACATTTGTGTCACACTATAGAATCTTAATTATCTTGTCAATGACCATTTGTCTGAATGTGGTTACTAAGGCTCATTTGTTGACTAAAGAGTACTTTTCCACATCTCTTCACCTGAAGACACCCTACAAGCTAGGTTGATTCAAACACCACCGTCTCCAGGAGCAAGCTGCAGGTCCTTCATTGAATGTCACCAATCTTTCTCTCTGAACATCTTATTTACTCTCACCACCTTCTCACCTGTTGGTTCTTGTCTTTCATTTTCCTTCTGATTCTTAATGCCCCATAAAATGAAAAGAGTGTACAGAAAATGTTTGTCTCAATTGAATGTGGGGAGAGGGAAAGGCTTAATTGTATGACTTTAAATTTCAGTTTATTTAAAGGAGAATATGCTTTAAAATGAATTTAGATGGAGTAAGTAAAATTAGAGGGCAGGAAGTTTTCAATGCAAAACATAGTTCTCACCTCAAACAGAATAGGAGGTAAGTTTATTCTGGAGCCAACAGTAGTGATGATGGTCCAGAAACATGGAATTAAGTTACCCTGAATATCAGTTCCAATGTGGAAACAATTTCATGAAGTTTTTATAGTTACTAAAGACAGAAGTTGAAATTAAGGCACTTACTATGTATATTTGTGGGAGCACCAGGGAGGCCACTTACAACAAAGTGGGAGAATCTGTGTTGTAGGTTTTGAATGCTATCTGATGACATTCTTGGCTTTGAGCTTGGTAATCAAGTAGTGTCTACTAGTTATAACATTTTAAAACATTGCACATGATAGTTAATCATTGGCATTATTACACCAGCCATGAGGTGGGCAATGGTTGTTAATGGAGCTAAAGGCAGTTCATAAGAATTCTGAGAGGATCTTTAACTGTCTAACTCTCCACAATAACAAAGTATTAATTGTGAAATCTTTAACACCGGGGCATGAACAAGAGTGGTGTGTGTGTGTGTGTTTCTCATAGTGTTTAAATGGGTGCACAGGATCTACTTTTCCTGTCCTTGTCTGCTTCTAATTCCTGCCAGATGCATGCATGTATAAATCTCCTGCAAATTACCTTCTCATAGATAATGCTTTGCATTTATATTTCTGTCCATTGCCAAAAGAACAAAAAACTTCAAGCACCAGGGTAGACTAATGTACAGCTACTTCTGCCTGGAAACCTTTGCCTGAGAACTGCTCAGCTGAGGAAAGTTTATGAGCATCATTTAAGTAGTTCATTACAGAAAATATATACGGAAGAGTCACAATGGAACAAAGCATGAGCTTGGTATTTAATTATCTCATAATTCTACCAATCCACGCCTGCAATACCTCATAACTGGTATTTTTTGTAAACTTAGTTACCATACTTTGATTCCAAACCTGAGGTCATGGATTGAGGATCTGTTTGAAAACACTGACTTTAATTTTCTCTTGCTTCTCGAGGACAGCCAGTCCTTCCCTTTGCCGCATTATTGGGCAGTGCCCATCTAGCACAAACAGATTTGAGTAACTGTCATCTTGACTGTGGTCTTCCCTCCTCTTCTAATCTCTATGGCGTTGTTTTGAATCTCCAAACCTGGATTCCTCAGCATTGAGAAAGTGGACGCAACTCAACTCTAGCTATCTGCAGAAGTAATTTATACAGGGATAACACGCAGGAGTCTATTGTTAACTGGAAGATGGGTATCTATTGAGTTTTTACCAGTCCCTTTCTCTAACCATTCTGGAGTTGGAGAGGGTAAAGATAAATATTACATAGAAAAAAGAGATATATTTAGAATTGGAAAATTTATTTCTCTTGATACTTATGCTAAGATCTAAGCAAAAGGAATGCGTGTGTTTTCAGACATCCAGGAATCTGCTGGTTTTGAATTTTCCTACAATTTTTCCACCCATGTGTGGAATGAATACAGGCAAAGAAAGGAAGAATAAGAAACCAATTTCTTAAGCTTTTTTTTTTTTAACTACAACTGACGAGACAGCAAATGATATTCAATCCTATTAAAGAGACTAAGCGCAGGCCTTCAGCAAACTCCTTCCAGCCCTTGCATTGGTTTTGTATAATATGGTTCTACAGCTCAGGGAGCCTAGAAATTACAGAACATCTGCAATGAAATTGTTTTTGTTTTTTGTCTTTTCTTCTTTTGGTGGAAAACTGATGAATCACTTACTGCCAATGACTAGAAGAAAGTCACTTGTTTATGCCCTTATGTAATGAATTTTTATGAGGCAAAGTTTGCTGTTTATAAAAAAGTACACTTTAAGCTGTTGTAGATGTAAAATAATAGAATTCCGAATTCAGAGCAATGCATTACTGCAAAGACAGTCACCGGCAGAATATTATCTGCTTACAAAACATCCAAACAGGGCTATTACTTTTATAATGGAATTTTAAAAAACAACAAAAAAACTAAATCTCATCTACCCAGTTGTATTCTAGTAGAAAAAAGTATTTAAAGAGACATAGCTGAAATTGACAGCTCCAAAATTGCATGTATTTTCAAAGAAAAGTTATTAATTCTCTTATTTAGCTCCTGTTTTCCAGCTGCATTTTTCTTCAAAGCAAGGATTCCAGAGAACATTGCAAATTTAAAAACAGGCACTCCAGACACACAACAGAGACACAGTGGGACTGTTGGGCTCTCTGCATCACTGTAGACATGCCTGTGGAAGCCTTTTTGCACTAAAACCATCATCTGTATCACATTGCACTTCTAAGGGGCTTGACAATGAGACCCTAAAATCTCAACTTCTTTAGACTTTCAGAGAGTGTCTGTATGGTGCCAGGTGTTGCTTGCATTATTCTGAATATGGAAGCTTCTGACACTATAAACTATCGTGTTATTTGAGAGAATCTTCTGGTAGAAAGTAAGGAGATTTCTAGTAGATCTGAGAATGGGCACTAATAGGAACATAGACAATGATCGGTAGAAGACTTTGTTCTCAATATCTTGTCTCCCCTTCACATTTGACACGGAGATAAATATTTTAAATACAAGGTACCATAATTTTTTAGTGTAATATTTTCTATTTTTATGTTATTTTTGCTGACTAGAAGGGTACTTCACAAGTAGACGACTGTTTGAGTGGAAGCTGAGAATAAAAAGTGGCATTTACCAATGCCATGAGTCCCAAAGAACCATTCTGAATCACTCAGAAGCACAGGGGGACTCTGGATCCATTAGTTCAGGACTGAGATGATTGACATCAAGTCTCTGCCCAACTTCAAGTCTGTGTCATCTCTTGCTTACAGCCTAGCCATCTCAAGAAGAAATGTCAGGGTCACTATGTCCACATCTGGAAAGAGTAGAAAATCCCAGATCATGCTCTGGATCTCACTTCTCAGTAGAGGAAAAACATTCATTTTTTAGGTTTGGGCAACTGATAACATAAAATGGTTACTTGACATGTTCTAGTCTAATGTATTCATTCTAGATATTTTAAAGTAAAGAAAACATTTTAGAGTAAAAGAAAGAGCACTTTTTAAAAACAATATTTGCGTTTATGTGCATACTATAAAGTGCTTTTGGGAAACTGAAGGGGAAGTTTTAAATTTTGACAATTCATATGTAATTTAGGAGGCACAAAATATTTCAGATAGTTTTAAAGTTGTAGTTACTATAAAGGGAGATTTTTTTCTTTACGCGAAAAATCAGTATTCTAGCAATTTAGAATTTTCTCTGTGCTAGCTAGTATTATGTCAGCCCCATCCTCCATGCCCCCCAACCGCTGTGGCCTCTGCATCAGCTCCTGCCTCCAGGTACCTGCCCTGTTTGAGTTCCTGTCCTGACCCCCTTCAACGAACAGAGAGATGGAAGCGTAAGTCAAATATACCTTTTCCTTCACAACTTGCTTTTTGGTCACGGTGTTTTGTTACCACAATTGTAACCCTAAGACAAAACTCTTACATGTATAAAAGATGTGCTTACTAGCTGTACAGAAGTTTTGTCTTTAAATTAAACTGCAATGAAGTGGATCATAAAATATTTTTAAATGAGTTTATTCCTTTGAAGTTACACACACACACACGCATACACACACACACGCACATATATGCACACACATACACACGCACATACGTACACATATACATAAACACACACACAACACACACACACACCACGCGTGCACGCGCACACACACACACACACACACACACACACACACACGAGTATGACTGTAACCCCCATGCTCCATTAGTCTTCTCTTATCCCAGGAAACCATTTTGAATTCCTGCAAAGCACAGGAGAGGGTCTTCTATCTGCTTCAGATGAAGCCTTCCTTCTTCCCATGAAGTCTCTTTTACTTTCACATCTTCCTAATCTTTGCTGGTTATTTGATGAGCCTGGGCCCCATCACCATTCCATCATGAACAGGGAGGGACTCATAAGGCCCTATCCTTTTCTGAGGACTTACAGGCAGATAATGGTGGCTGGGGAAGGACAGTCATAGTTTCCAGAGGTGTGCCCACTAGTAACTTGCCCTTGGTCAAATGAAATTGCCCCCTCCCCTACTACTCACCATACTCATGAGGGCAACTATAGTGAAATGTAATAGACAGGGAGATCTTTAAGAAATATCTTTCTTTGTACTAATTAAAAAATACAACATGATAATTGTGGAAAATTGAGAAATAAACAAAATGCAAAGAAGACCAACACTGAGTCACAATGAAAGGTGGTTAATGTTAATGTTTATCCATCTCTAGTTCAAACCCTATTACACTTAATTTAGTATCTTACTTCTATAGCCTTAATATTACATGGTGAACACTTTAAAATGATTCATACATATTTTCATAGAACACTATTTCCCATGGTATCACTATAACATTGTTTTATTGAGTTAAACAGCTTTACTCTTTAATTTATGTGAGGTTTCACATCTTTGTTGTGAACAGGATTGCACTGAGCACATTTTCAATAAATCTATACCAATAACTCATATAATTTTCTTCAGATAAATTTTGATTTTAATGGATAGAAATATGTCCACATCAGCCAGATTTTGAAAGTCAGTATTACTTAACTCAAAAGATTTATGTTTTTTTTTTTTGGCTCTCAGGTTTAGAAAAGGTCTGTTAAATATGTTAAGGAGAACATATTATTCTATGATTAACAAAAAAGAAAGTTAATGATGGGAAGAATAGATTATGTTTTGGATCTACTGGCCTTAGGAGTGACTTTAACCTTGTCTGACTCATTATAGTTGCCAAAACAAAAACTCAAGAGAGTCAATGAGGGACATTGTACAAAATGCTTGCATTTTATTTATTTCTTTAAGCTGAAAACTGTAAGCTTTTCCTTGAAGTTAGAGAAAACAGAAAGCTACCTGGAAACAAGAAGAAAAAAGTCTATTATTTCACAATTTATACACCCTTCGAAGCATGGACACACACGCACACACACACACACACACACACACACACACAACTTGTTTACTTATTTGTGTTCATGAAGGTAAATGCATAGTTCATACTAGTTTACATAAACATACAAACTAAATACTAGGAATAGCTTCAGACAATCAACAACCATCAGTTTATAAAGAATTTGGCCAACTTGTTTGGTTGAAAGAATATTATTCTGTTGCTGAGAATATCCTTTTAAGACATTAACATTTCTCTTATGAGCATTATTAAGAAAAGCAGCTTTTGGTTAAAAGAGAATGTTTCAAATAAATCAAGTTTTTGCCTCTCAGTGCAAAAGGCTTCTTCAAATATAGCAATACTAATTTCCCTGGCTTTTTAACCAAATTATACAGAACATAAGGTAGCTGTTATTGATGATCCAAGGGCATTTTTTAAATCGCAATTGCTATTCACTGTTAGTCCTCAGAGCCTGTCTCTTCCTACGCTACTACTAGATTATAGACTGGTTTTTTATATATAAAAAGGAATTTTTTCCTTTGATATAAGGTTGCTCATTATTACATGTTTCTGTAAGACCAGTTTTCCTCCCCCTTTTCTGTTATTTTTAGTCTGCTGGCCAAAGTTCATTAGAACCCTATTGAAATTATAGTTGACTTTGAATGGGGTCCTGAGGAATTGTCCCAGGAGCAGGCCTTTCTGAACAGACTCTGAAAACCTACTGAGTTTTCCCAAGGCTGTGATTTGGGTGATGCCTTTTACAAACTCAACTGAAATAACACACATAGCTCACCAGGACTGTTGTTTGGAATTTCTTGCTGTTAGTTTTTACTTTCCCACAAATTATCCAGAGTAATCCCTTAAACATGCAGACTTGATCATCTCATTCTTTTGCTAAAAGCTTCCTGTGACTTCCTTGTGCTTCAAATACATGCACATTTTCACCCATGGCTTATGTAGGGTGACACAGCCAGGCCTGGCATAGCACCTCACCACCTCATTTCCTATTTTTTGCTCTGTCTTCTGGTGATCTGATGCTGGGACAGGTAACAGACCCTCCTGTCAGTTTAACCACATGCCACTTCTTCCCCCAGGCTGTCCTGGGCTGGGCTGTCTTCCATGCCCTTAGGTTGTTTTCAAGTGTCACCTCTTCATACGTATCTCTTGGAAATAGAGCCAACGTAGTGCCCTTAGTGCTTTCAGTGAACTTCTAACTCTTGGGCTCTCTTCAGCAAGCATCCAATGCTTAGCACACCTCCAAGAATGTATACGCCATGGGGGCAGGCTTTTGTTTTAATCACAGGTACATTCTGCATTCTGAGTACTGAAGAATGACTGCTCAAAAATAGTTTTCAAGGAAGTGGTTTATTTATTTCCCATTACAAATCTAAGGTGAGGTATCAAATACCTGTTTTGCAGGGGAACACATGAAATGTTAAAGAGGTTAAATACATTTGTTCAAACACACTCATCATTTAATACAGGGGGCAATTAGGCAAGGCATAGGGCATACAGAGGGCTAGCTCTGACAGTCACATTAGTGACTAAGATGTATCATTCAACCTTCACAAGTAACACACAGGAGAGACTCTGAATTGACAAGTTGCATGGGAGAGAAAAGAAAATTTTGTGGAAAATTATTTTAAGAAAGAGAAATCATTAATAATAAGTGGTGGCTGAGTTCTTGAGGCTAAAATAGAGGTGTATCACACAGCAAGTATTGTCTAGTTCTCCTGAATGCCGAGCTCTTGAGCCACTGGGGAGGAAAAACATTTGCCCCACATTAAAACAAATCTGGTAGTGCCCAGGGAGACAGGGCTTAATAGAAACCTTGAGACTGTCATAGAACTTGGCCAGAAGGCCTAGCCATCTACAGTAAGGCAGAGGTCCCGGAGCAAGTACTTGAGTGTGTCAGTCAGTCATAAATCCATTGATTACCTGCCATGCCATTAGCTTGTTGTAGGTCAAGAATCCCATAAGCAAGGGGGAAACAAAACACTATATGTAAAATGTTAAGATAACAGTATATGTTATATATGTTAAGACATGCCACCAAGCTACTCTATCCAGGACAGTCTTGATGGTGGCAGTAGACCGCCTCAAGCATCAGCTTCAGCTGGAGGGAACAGCTGTGCTTACAGTGGCTTCCTTCTCAGAGAAGCCCACATCTAGGGACTAGTAAGTACTGGTGCTGCCCTTGGAGGTGGAGAATTCAAAATCCACCACTTCCTCTGTCTGTTTCTGCTTTATTGTACAATCCTTTCCCAAATGCGGATCTCTCGTATACACAGCAGCCTGCAGTGAGTGTCATGGGCTCTGAATCTGTGAATTCAACAAACCAGACTTCTAAAACGTCACATCTGTTCTGATCATGTACAGCTTTGTCCTTGTCATTATGAACAAAGCAATTTAGTATAGCAATTACTTACACAGCACTCCCATTGTTCTTTGTATTATGAAGAATCTATGACAATTTAATATATAGCAGGATGCACATGGTTCCATGTAAATACTAGCCTATGTTCTGTAAGGGATACATCTGAACATCAGCAGATTTCAATGTACCCACAGAGAGGCTGCCACCAATCTCTGCAGGATATCAAGAGATGACTGTACATAGTAGCCCCTTTAACATCTGCTACTAAACAATCTAATTTGTGACACTGTGTTCAGCTAACAACATTTTTCTTGAGGATAGAGTAGAACTAAAAGGCTTTGATTATCTGGTAAAGCACACAAATGCGGGTTCTAACCACTCGGATTGTCATCTACTAGGGCATAGATGTTAAAAACAAGCAAAATCTGCAACACAAACATACACAAACACACATATACATACACAAAGACATACACACAAAAACACATACAGATATGCACATATATTCATACATGCATATAGACACACACACATACACAGACACACACACACAAAGACATAAACACACATACACACAAAAACACACACATACATACACAAAGACACACACACATATACACAAAAACATACAGGCACCCACACATATATATAGACACATATATACATACATGCATAAACAGACACACACACACACACACACACAAACAACAACAACAACAAAAAAACCCAAAGATAGCCAGAACTGCTGGATTGGTTGAGGGAAACAGGAAGATTACTTGAGCCCAGGAGTCATGGGCACCAGAGCAAACCTCACAATTAAAAAAAAGAATTATGCATTTTATAAAGTGTTATTACTGTCTACAGAAAAATGACCATATCCACAAAATTGGCAGCTGTATTTGCTAGCATGTGTTTAAAGTACTGTTTTCATTATGACAATGGAGTTGCTTCTTAAAGAACAGTATAACTAGATAGTTAGTGCATGACTCACACTGACTTCTATCTTTCCAGAGTTGTATTCTAAGATATCCAGTTACTTTTAATATTGTCAAACTTCCAATGTTGTTATTCCAGAAAGTTGATAAGATGTTTCTTCCTGCACAAGGTCCATCCTCCTCAGAAGAGCATTTCAATGACTTGGAGTGGCCAGCCTGTCCACAGCACTTCATGTTCATACGGTATACACAAGGGTGTTTCACACACATAGCTGGGAGTCTACCCTGTCTATCATGACTGGTTTAACAATGTGCACATAATCCAAAGCTGAGCATAACAATTAGCTACTGTATTTCTGCTGTACTATTCGTCAAGAATTGTCAATCCAATAGGATCATAAAGTTGGCAGAATGTTAACCTTGAAGTTCTAAAGTGGTCCATATTCTCCTGAGAATAAGGTCAATGCAGAATACTAACGACAGTAATAATGGGAAGAATTTCTATCACATCTGCTGTAGTTTGAAGCCGAACTGTTTTTCAACAGCTCATGTTTTAAAGTATGGCTTCCAGCTGACAGAACTGGTTGGATTATGAGGGCTCTGACCTCATCAGTGGATTGATAACCTGATGTCATTATTGGGGGGTGGAAGAAACTGACTGTGGCCCAGTTAGGGGAAGCTTGTCCTTGGAGTGTGCCTTAGAACAGTTTATCTTATGTGCCAGTGTGCCATGAGGTAGACACCTCTGTTCCACCACAGGCTTCCCTTCCTCCATAGTGTTCTGCCTTCCTATACACCTAGAAGCAACGGAGCCAACTAATAATGGAACTGAAAAGTCTGAAACCATGCACCCAAATAAGTCCTTTCTCCTTTGTTTTCTAGAACATTTTTTCCAGTGGTTTCCTAAACATGTATTTATAACAAAACAATGTAAAGAAGTTCACTATATATTGCCCTGGATATACACACAGGAATGACACAGGCAGGGTTTGAAACCAAGCTTATGTCCCTTATCCCTCAGTCCATACATATTGCTGATCAGAAAAATGAGAACTCATGGAGTGTCTTAAAAACGGATTTTTAAAAACATTTTAGTTTTGTTTGTGTGTGCATACACATATGGTGTCATGTGTGGAGGTAAAAGGAGAACTTATGAGAGTCAGTTTTTTTTCCTTCAGTCATGTGGATTTTGAAGATGAAATTCAGATCTTCAGGCTTTGTAGTAAGCAAAGAGGGCAACTGTGCCCCACCAAGCCATCTCATCAGCCTCCTTTAACAATCATTTCAGCATCTATACCCAGATGGGGTGAGCAATAGCGTATATTGGTGAGTCATTTTCATCGGGTTAGGAGATCACAGACACGCACACTTGCAGGCACATTCCACAGTGCTTACAGGGTGAGCACAGCACATGGTTCTTTCCTTCCATCATCTAGTTTCTAGGCTCAGATTCAGGTCGTCAGCATCAGCAGCAGACGCCTCTGCTCACTAGGTCACCTCAGCCAGCTCCATGGCCTTATCTAGTGGGAACTCAGAGTCCTAAATGACAATTTGCATCATTTATTTACAAGAGAAGGAAGACAGAACCTAGCTGCCTTATGAGGCTGAGGAATGTTGAAACACAATACAATGAATGAAATATATGTGAATACTGTCATCTACACCTAAAAACTGTATATTATCCTGAAATTTCGGTTTTTCACAGCAGCTTTAATATAAGAGAAAAAGCAGTAAACTTCAGATACATTCCTCTCAAGCTGTGGAGCGCCCTGCCTCGCTTCCACTCAGCTGAAGCTGCACTGGCTCAGCGTTAGGTGAATGGACGTCCTGAGGGTACTACTGCTCCTATTCACTGCTGTATCTCCAGCTCCATCAATACCGTCAGTGTTGAGTGAAGAGCGAACACAGACGGCAACAGTCTACCATGTCACATATTCACGTTTCTGAGTTTGTTCCTTAAAAACCGTCTTTCAATACTGTATAATTAAGATTGGTTATTTCTTACATTTCCAGAAAAAAAATTTTGTCGATACTATTTAACATATGACCTAATTAGATTTTAGCATATTGTGAAGGCACAAAAACTGATAGTTTAAAAATAAGTACTATTATTTTGGTGAAGACATTAAAAACTATCCCAATACTTTTGTATTATTTAACTAAGGGTTCATTTACTGAAGACTTCAGAGAAAAGAAGGGCTGGATTGAATTGCTATATTATTAGTATACAAAAGACCTCCAATATTTCATAAAATTACCAATATGTTCGGTAAGAACATGGGCTCTGGTCCAGGACATAGACTTACGAAACAGTGTTCTTCAGACTAGCTGTCCCATAGTCCGCAGATGTCGCTTCTAGACTGCTTTAAGCACTTTTACATTCTGAATGTAAAATTCAACTCTACATGGATCTGAGAGTTGCAGACTGAACCTCTTGACAACTGGCTTCAGGGAGAAGCTTAGTTATGAGCAAGATTCTAGAACTTGAGGTTTAACACAACAGGGTCGGTCTTATGATGCCAGCTTATGATGTTCTGTCATTTCTGAAAATAAATGCACACTCATCTCAGAGTCTCAAAAATCTTTTATTTTTAGAGCCCGACCTTTTCTATAAAGGATTCTTAGTCATTCTTAGTATTCATCTGACAAAAATTTTCCATTATTCTTGACATTAAAAGATGTAATAGATGATTTTAAAGAGTACCGTGAACATTTATAAGAGTCTTTCGTATCATTTAGTTTCCAGTGATTAGAATTTAGTTGTGCTTAGAAAAGAAGAGGACAGCGGCCGAGCAGCACATGGCTTTTCCCAGCAGCCTCCCCATGACACCGAGGATGACTAATACCAAGGACTGGGACACAATACATCCTCCCTCAGAGGAAACAATGTGCTGTCTAAAGAGCATTCACTTCTGACATTTCAATTCCTGACTTCAGTGGCTGCACACTGTGCACTTCTATGCCACACTTAGGACAGGTAAAGTACATGTCAAATAGGAAGCTACTTTTAACACAGTAATAACAGAACACGTGTTCACATCCAATGGTGTGAGGCATTGTGGGCCACTCTCCACAGAGAGCACATTCTTTGCCGCTGCTGGCTAGGGCACTGTCACTACCAGCAGCGCCGGTAAGGGGTATGCACCAGGAAGACAATTTGGCTTTTAATTTCTGAATATTGATGAGTGGTAAGAGGAAAATCAGAAACTCGGCAAAGCCATGCCAGAGAAGTTCCCTGTTCATGTAGTCAAAACCAACTTCACGCATGTTCTGGGGCTTGCAAAATACAGAATGAATGCCAAGGAGGCGTTCTGTCAAAGTTGCAAACTTGCCCTTCTGCAGGAAAATCAAGAAGTTTATCAACTCCCCTAATTTTAAAAGTCCAACCACAACATTCATGCACTGTTTGACTTTCCCGAAAGATGCTAGATGGCGGTTTCGAAGCAAATCATAACATCGTTCCTCTAGCCATCTACCCCCAATGGTGCACACAGCATACCACAATTTCTGATGTTTACTTGGTGGTTGGTATCTTGAGCTGGAAGACAAATCATTTTTGTACTGAATATTCAAGACTGACTGGCCCACAGTGGCATTTTTGGAGTAGACGGTGAACCTCCATAGGAAAAGCCACAGACATGCTTTCACTTCTGGTTCAAAGCGAGCTAACAGGCCCGGCTTGAATCCATGGAAGCACTGTGTGAACTGGGACCACACGAGCTGCTCCAGAGCCTTGTTGAGTTCAAGTGCATCCAGCTGACTTATCCTCAGCACCCTGTTTGCACTCCTGGTCTTCTCCTCTCCGCCAGCCATGCCTTCTCTGAAGGTGTCTAGGAAAAAGACAATTAGGCAGCATCAAGTGGTGGCAGTCTTCTATCCCTGCCTCAGTGGCCTGCACACATAGACGATGGCTTTTAACAGTGTACAAACAACAATAATCTCTTCTTAAATGAACCTCGCTTGTCTTTCTTTATACTTGCTTCCTGTCCCCACCCCCAGCTGCTCCCTTCCCCCTTCTCAGCAAAGGAATCATAGATTGCAGGAGAGAGAAGAGCAGGCTGAGGGGGGAGCAGTTATTTACTGATTGCAGAAACTACCTCTACATAGTATTTCCTGCTTGGAGGCTGTCAGACAGATTAGAATCCCGAAACTAACAATGAGGCAGAATACTACAACAAATGGAAAGGATGAACATGGCAATAGATGGTTAAATCAAGACCTCACTGTGATTTCCAGCCCTTCTATGGGATTCAAGAATGTGTAGTAGTCGCTTCATCTTTCTCAAATATGCTTTACTTAAATTTCATTACTGAAATACTAATGTGTATTCTGGATACAAATATTAACAAAAAGCATGAGTAAAGATATATACTATAATAATTTCATTAGTATACAAGAAAAGAAATGCATGCGAAAGGAGAAAAAAAACCCAAGAAAATTCTAGAAAGTTAATTAACGTTACTGCTAGCTCAATATACAAGCCTCAGAAGTAATTTAAGATTTCAAACTATAGCAAGGAAAACCCAGGTCACTACAGCAGTTGATATACAGATCAGCTGAGATCTGTTACATCTTATAAATGAACCATCAAACTCAAACCATGACCTAAATTATCTTCAGTCTTTAAGTGGGTCCTTGGCTTGATCTGCTTTCATATAGAATCTAAACATGCAGAACTCCAGGAAGCTAAGGGTAAACTTGTGATTGCAATGGAATAGCAAAAAAGGGGAAACCTTGTTTCCAAATGCAAGTTCTAAGTGAGGAGATGGGGAGATTCTGGAGACTGTTTGTACAGCATGGCTACTGCAGTTAATAAGTCAGCATGCCTGTTTGAAGCTGGCTAAGACTGTGTCTTCAAACACATACACACACTTGATGAGCTATAAATGGATGTTTGTTTAATAGGGGTACTTAGGTCACAATGTATACATATATATGAGGTCATCATGTTATTTATTTCATATATCTAACCCTTTTCAATTACATAACAATAAGGCTAGGGAAAAATTAAACACTAAACTTAAACATGGTCTGAAGCCTTTGATAGGCCAACAATAGTAACATACAGAACCCAGGCTCATTGGAAAGGTATGGATCCTGTGGACATCAACTCTGCCAGTGGGCCATGGGATCTGACACTACAGTTTTCTCCTGCCTTGTTTATGTCACCACGTAAAACACAAGGCTAGAGACGAAAACAACCCTTAAATTCCTTTCAGATTTTATTATCTTATGAAATTTATTTAAAGGTAGATGTTAAATGTGATTCACTGGGTAGTAAAAGAACTGAAAAACATCCTAAAATGAATTCGTACTTCTTGAAATTAAGACTACCTCTGATGACACAAGACATTTTCAAGAAGTGAATTTTAACCCTGTTCATGTGTCCTAGATTGAATTAGTGGCCAAGACCTTATGCTTAACAAGTTCAAACACAGGAAACAAAAATGACCCTTGAATAATATAGGTTGCTTGGTGATGTCTTCCATTAAACCAGACACAGGAATGCTTCTCCCATACAAAGGCCAATCTCCTTCTGAGGGAGCACTCACCTTTTCTCGTTTCGGTGGCCCCTTCAGGACTCAGCAGCTTACTCACAAGGTGGTGGAGAGTTCTGCCTCAAGTTTGCTTCAAGAAATACTTGCCTCATACTTGCAGGAACCTACAGTAAAGAAAACGGAGTAAAAAAGAGAGAGAAGAGATCCCTTTCCTCACTCTACTAATGTAATCTCATCTACTCATACTTGCTGGAACCTCCAGTAAAGAAAAAGGAGTAAAAAAGAGAGAGAAGGGATCCCTTTCCTCACTCTACTACTCTAATCTCATCTACTGCCAGCGACCGTCAGCTCTTCATCCAAAACATTTTCTTTGCTCATGTATTCATGAGAAAAGTGCTAAAACTGCTCTCCTAAAGGAGTCTGGCTGCTCTCCCCTCTACTGGGACTCATTCTAGTTGCTTTCTCTCTCTTCTGGCCCATCTGATACTGTCTGCCCCGTAATCATTCTGGAACACAAGCCTCTCCAAACCTGTGCCCCAGTTCCTTCTTAAAGAACCACTGCCATTTTAAAATGTGCATTATGTTGTTTGTTTGTTTGCAAAGAGTATGTGTCCTTCCTCTTCAACTGAAAAACTAAGTACTGCCTCAAGTACCACTTCCTCCTGGCTCTGACATGTGGCCTGGCTGCCCCTCTGGGGTTCCCTTAGCATCCCATCTTCCTTTCTTGGCCTCTACACTTTCCACATAATGTACTTTTTAATCTGGTCTATTTCCTTTACTATATGATAAGCACTCATGCTATGACTATTTGGGTATTATCAGAGTTGAGTCAGGGTAACTACCCTAATTCCTGGTATACACCGGCATTTTATAATTACTTGATAATGGATAAAAGAGCAGAATAAAAGTTTACAGTAGAAAACAGGCATTCTATCCACTAGTCTTTAAAATCATTTTCAACCACCATAAAAACACTGGTTCTTATTCACTTAACCATGCTTGTGGTCCACCTGCTCTTTACCAGCTGTAATAGAATGACAGACAGTTGTGAGCATGGCAGAGGGGGACTGTAAGAGCATGTTACATAAAACAAACAGGCAAATACAGTGAGATGGGTAATTGATTTTCAAAGGAAAATTCAGGCACTATGCCTCCAACCGCATTTCTGGAGACAGGTTGCTGGCAAGGAGCTAGCTAAGCAGGCCCTGGGAAGGAGCTGCAGGATCAGTATGGTTATGAAACTAAAAACAATTACACAGAGGCGATAGGAAGAGCCAGAAGCACAAAGGCAAGTAGACAGCTGCTAAGGAAAGCAAGAAACAGATCCTGCAGGCTGTAGGCCAGAAGCTCAGATAAGGGGGTGGTGAAAAACCTTAGTGCTCCTAAGCGAATGCTAAACATCTTCTCTGGAGACACCTGCTCTGGTCACTCTTCAGAACACATCTCTGCTCACTGTGAGAAGGCCTGGAGGCACACTGGTCATTTAACAGGCTGTTAGGTGGATCTAGTGAAATGCTAAAAGGTGGTGTAAATTACAAACCTATCAATGGGGACAAAGTCTACAGTGAGGCAGGAGAGCTGACACTAACAGGGATTAAATCAAGATAACTGGCAGGAATAAATGACTGCATAGGGACCCAGTGCCCCAACACAGGAAATGGATGAATATATGCATACAATTTTTGAAATCAGAGGTTTTCATAAGATGCCTCGGTAGCTATTCTGTGAACATGGGAGGCAAAGTTTGGGTGCAGATTTTATAAATCTAGGTATTTCTGATAAGGTTTACTTTACCTAGTTAAGCATTAAATGAGGAAGGCAAACTTCTGGTGGTCCATATCTTCTCACAATGAATTCAGCTTCCTTTATAACAATAATCTGATTTTCATACTTTTCAAATGATAAAAAGATATAACTACGTCTAAGAACGGTCCATGTATCTCTGTGTATTCTACACACTCCATCTCTTCACTTTGCCTCTAGTCTAGTGGTTTTCAGATTTGAGAGCTTATCAGAATCACTCACAGGATCTGTTAGATTGCTGAGCTCCACTCTTCAGAATTCCGTTTTATAAGATATGTAATGGGACTTCAAGAGTTCACATTTCTTGTAAGTGCTCTAGTGATTTTGAGAACTTCTGGGTTAGTTGGTTTCAAAGCAAAATTCATCTTTTTTTCCCCTTCCTGTCACCTGTATGCTTTAATACTGCATACTCTTCCTGTCATTCATTTCTAGCTGGTTTTCATCACTTCATCTATAGAAGCTGATATAAACCTCATTGACAAAGCATGTCTCTTTCTATTAAGTAGTACTTGTGAAATTCAAGGCCATTGTTGATTCCACAAAAATCCTGATCATTACTCCATCTTTTAATTCAGAGAAAAAGACACATCCTGGCTTTCATATAAGGATATAATACAAGGCCTAAAAAGGGAGACAAAGAAGAAAAAAAAAGAACTAGGTGATTGTTTTCTAATGTAATAATATTATGTATTAACAGAAGGAAAAAATTAGAGCACTATTTGATTAGTTAACACAAACCTACATGATTCCTTGTGCAACTCAGGTCATCAGTGTGAGTGCCACACACCTGGTCCTCAGTGCTGAATTAGACAGACAGCACTCCTAGCCAAGCAGATGCGCCCTGAAGTCTGCTTTACTCCATTAGTGGTACTAATTTACATATCTCTAAATACTGGGATTGTGAAACTTTCAGATTGGAGTACATAAATATCTTAATCATACAGTTCTAGTCATCACAAAGACTGGCTGCTTACAGGAGATGCTCATGAATGAACATGGTGAAGTTATGAGATGGGGGGGGGGGGATAGCCACTCAGTGCACTGTGTGAACAGCATGTGAACACACCGAGGTAGTGTGTAAGGTAAGATAGTGAGGTAAGATTCCATTGTCTCCAGTTCTTAACTGATATGTAGTGAGTAGTCAGTGAACAGTTTCTCAGACACATAATCTTTTACAAAATACATCCTTCTAGAGAAACCATACTTGAGACCACGTAATAACAAGGGATTTTTAATGACTGCCAGGAAAGGAGACTTAAGACTTAGCACAGTCTAACAGATCCAATATTTAACAATACTATAAAAAATTCTTTCTTATTCCTTCTGTTACAGTTTAACATTTTTTTCTTTGCTTTTCTTCCTCCCTTAGCCTGGCCCTGGTGTAGATTAGGAACAGCTGGGCTCACTCTCCTCCCTCAGAAAGGTTCTTTAGTAGACCAAAGACTTACTATTAAACGGCTCTTCAGCCTTTGCTGCCCCAGATGAATAATTTGTTTCTCTGAGTTTTGTTTTAGGGTTGATTTCCAAGATTTTAATAGTTTTGTGACTTGTTTTAGTCATAAACCTAGAACAAACCCTGTCCATTACACGCCACAGTCTGTCAGCATGGAATGCTTCACCTATATGCTACAGCCCTTTTAGACAACTGTGACTGCTGAGAAAAGCAATGCTACACTTAAACTTTCCTGGGCTCCAGTTCTAGCTCTGTCTCCTACTTGCTATGTGATCAAAAACTTCATTAGCCTCAGGTTCTTCTTCTAAAAAGAAATAACAGCTACTTCAATAGGCTATTGAGATTAAACTAGATAATGTTACAAAAGTGGCTTGGAAACTATAAAGACGTCTTATTACCACATCGTTATTACCTTGACTAAGGATGGGCATAAAAGAAAAAGACTACAAGTTGATTTTGGCAAATCTTGTTTGAAAAGACTGCAATCTTCATTATTACTCACAATAATGCCTTAACCTGTGTCAAAAGAATTTGTTTCCAGGAAATATTGACTATATCATTAAAATGTAATTGTGACAGAGAAATTGTAAACATGATATCACCGTTCTGTGTGTTTATGTGAGAGCCAGGCAAGAAGACCCACATGGCTTTTCCACATATAGTTTGTATCTTGTCTGAAAGATCACCTAAGAGGATTCCCAGAGAATGGAGTTGTGTTCCATCCTTACTAACACACTCAGCAATTTAACCCCATCAATGTGGTTGGGCCTGTGAATAGAAAATGAAGAAACCTCGGAACACATGGACACTATCTCCTTCTGGGGTACTTTGTCCCACAGGGCAGGGCACAGGCAGACCAGGTACTCAACCCTTGGTTTATGAACAAAATACTATATTCAGTTTTTTCTCTCCCACAACTCCATTCCATCCCCATTCTGGCAGGCATAGATCTTTCAGAACGCTAGCTTTCGAGAAGGGCAGTGCCCAGGAGAGGAAACTGATGAAATAAATATAATTGCAAGTTCAATTAATCTGATTATAGAATCCTCTTCCTTCCACTGCAGCATAATAAGATTTGTCCCGTAATAGGCGTGAAGTAGAGAAAAATGCCATAAATGCCTTTAAATCACATAAAATCATTCTCAACATAATGGAAGTAGTCTGTGTTTTAGTGACTTCTAATTCTCTGACAAATACTTATTCAATTTAACTAATATTCATTGGGCATATAAATACCAGGCAATCTCCTAGGTAGCAGGGATCTGATATAAATATTTATTATCAGTGAACTGCCCTCCCCCCGTATTTTTAGAACAAGAGTTTCCGTAAAATCAGAACTGGCCATGGATCTCTGAATCACCAAATGAATCTCAAAATTGGAAAATACTAACAAGGATCACAAGATTCCTCAGAGGAAAAGGTAAGTATCTTTCTTCCTTAGGAGAAAGGAACAAGCCGGGAGAAAGGCCTGCTAGGGTCTTGCTGGGACTCCTGAAGACGGATTTCAGCAGGAGCTGCTGGAACATAGCCTTGGTCAGTTAACCAGGGTGTTTTCTTATGTCACCTGGCCACAAAGCGGTGCGTTGTCTGAATGCTGAAAGCAGAGAGGCCTTTCAAGAGAGATGAACCAAGAGCCAGCCACAGTGCACGAAGCACCTGGGCCATTAGGGATGCTGCACGAGGAGCGACATAATGGTATACATTTTAGAAGGTGAGCCTGATAGCAGAAGTCAGAGTGAGAAGAAAATTGCTGGTCAAGAAAATGGTCATACAATCTGAGGCTTGACCAGCATAGGAGCAAATTTTTGGAGAACATAATTTATTTTCAATAAGAACTTGCAAACAAAATCATATTTTTGGAAAAAAATTGTACTATTTTTGGTAAGCCCGTACTTTCCTGGCTCCTGTTACAATGACTGTCAATACCAACGTTCAACCACCCATCAGTCCATATATACTTTACTTTCAAGAATTTAAGTAAGCTTTACAATTCCCATATTTTTTGATTCTTTCAATCTGGTAGTTAGTTTCATAAATGTTGGCTCAAAGTTGAAGACTTGAAAACAACAACAACAACAAAACTACAAGTCACCCTGTGCCTTTGTAAGCTGAAATTATTCTCAATTAAAACAATAATAAATTGAAACTTTTTCAAAATGCCCATACAAGTTTCATTCTATTCCACCTTTCAATACCTAATCCTGACACAGTTCTTCCTCATTTTCCAAATCACACTAATCTTACATATTTATTATTCTAGCAAAAAAATCACATAAAGTAATTAAAATTATAATTTGTAATATACATATTAACACCAAATAATGATTCCAGAAAAGATTCTCAAGGCAAAGTTAGGAGCAGATAAAAAGTATAATACCTACTAGGGTTAAGGTAATTAATCTAAATTGTCATATAAATATGTTTAAGGCCAAATGGCCCAGCACTAAGAACTGTTAAAAAGGTCCCCTGCTGACATTTTTATCAGGGAACTTGCCACACTGCTTTTCTTTCAGATTAAAAAAAAAATCCTGAAAATAGTTTTTTGAAGAACAGCAACATATAATCTTATACCTTAAATAATTCCTGTTTTACTTTTGATTTTTCATTTCCAAAAATAAAACCTTTCTCGGCAACATCACATTAAAAAAACCATAGCAAATGATTTTATCTTATTGAGGAAGAAGGAAATTTTCAGGATATACTTTAGAGCTTTTATTGAGTGTGGTGCAAATTATGAATGAATATATTTTATTTAAAAACACGTTATTGACAGAAATCTATCAATAATAATGTGGGTATTGTCAAGGGCCTGTCAATATTAATGTAATTATGATTAAGAGGATAACATGGATTTTAGCTATAATACCAAGTAACATCTCCTACATTGCTGCTATCAATATACACATTATTATTGACCTGTTCCGGGATTCTCAGTCCTAGATGTATTACCATTAAACATATTTGTCAATGCACACTGCCTACAGAAATTCTACATTTAAATTTACAGTCCTGTAAACTTTGTCAGCAGAAACCTCTGAATCCCGATTAATCTGGTAGTTATCACATGTGCCCACCTCCCTGCCAGGTTCTTTTGCAGCTTTACAACAAGGAACTCATCTTCGTAGGACTACTAATCCAAGTGGATGCAACTGTAACTCCATTTTATTTCTTTCTAGGCTTTTATAAGTTTTGGGCTAAAACTTATTCCTGTAGGTTATGTGAATGCTCTCTCAGTGCAGATCTTAAGTTATGAATCTATGTTCCACTATTTTATCTTCTCTGTATAGTCAGATAGATTTACTGTCCATTGTACTGAAATCAATACTAGCAAATGGGACATGTATCAGAGAGAGGCTTAACTGGGTTCCCAGAGCATACTTCAAACACTGGTAAAAGAGTAAAGCTATGCCGAAATCCATTATAATACCCTGACCTCTAGCACCCTGAATAGTCCTAAAAACCAACAATTTGTAAGTTCAAATCCCACTTCTGCCAAACTTGCTAAATGAACTGCCACTATTCTGTTCCTCCATCAAAGACTGATTCAGTTTCAATATTTCATAGAGTGACAGTGTGATAAATCACAAAGATGCTCATTTGGATACATCCAAGACACATGAAATTTTCAAATTGTGGACATTAGCTCTCCGAATTCTTTTTTAACTTGAATGCAGCCCTTATCAAAATTCTAGTAAGTATTTTCTTAACTTTTCTAAAATCATATGAAAAGATAAACACAGTATGTGGGGACACCAGACCTTGAGCAGAGACCCACTTCCCCATCGGCCTGGGAGTAGGCAGCTGTAAGACAATGTTTACTAAAAACATGTTTACTAAAAACAGTACAACAATACAAAGCCCAGGGCAATAAGTTCCTGAAAAGGGCTGGCCCATGGGAATCGCCCTGACCTCGACCTTGTCCAAAGACTAACTGCCTCTTCTGACACACCCAAAATCAGTTTCTGGTGTCAGAGCAGAACCAGCCAGGGGTAGGGAGAGAGCAGAAGCTTTTCTGGAGGGAGGCCTTTCTTGGGAAGTTTGCTTGAGCCTTTTTGGGGCCTGCTTAAAGTTTTCTTTACACCATTGAACGAGTCTCTGTGTTGTCAATCCCCGACACCCTCCGCACATTCTCGGACACAGGCTGTGCAGCAGACGCAGCAACAGTAGAGTTCTCAAAAAGGAGAGCAAGGATATATGGATTTTAGACATAGTTCTGGGGAGTGCCAGCCTACAATCCCATGGCCAGAGAGTCTGGGAAACAGAACCTTCATCCAATGGCTGATGGAAGCAGAGGCAGACTCATACAGCTAAACACTGAGCTGAACTAAAAGAACCCAGAGACAGAGAGGGAGGACTGATGAGCAAAGGGGTTAAGACTGGGCTGGTTTAACCCCCAGAAATAGCTGACCTGACAAGGGGTAGCTCTTGAATCCAAGACTGATGGCTGGGAATCCATCATGGGACTGATTAAGACCCCCTGAATTTGGGTGTCAGTGAGGAGGCCTAGGCAATCTCTGGGGCCTTGGATAGTAGCTCAGTATTCATCCCTGGCATGCAAATGGACTTTGGGTGCCCATCCTACAATGAGAGATGCAGTCTCACCCTGGACTCTTAGGAGAGGGTCTAGGCCCTGTCCTGGATGAAATGACAGACTATGGACACCCAAGGAGGGCCTTACCCTCCCTGGGGAAAGGAGGGGTATTGGGGGAGTTGGTGGGAGGGTGTGGGAGGAGGGGAGGGAAAGGGAGAGGAACCTGGGATTGACATGTGAAGCAAACGTGTTTCTAATTTAAACTTAAAAATTAAAATTAAAAAAAAAAAAGGCGAGCAAGGGTAAGCTCCTTACCAGAGGGGAAAATATATTTTATTCCCATTTGGAAAGAGGGAGAAAACAACAGCAAATGGAAGAATTCATCTTACACACACACACACATACACACACACACACACACACACACACACACACACACCAGAAGGCCTTGCTTATTTTAGCTATTGTATACTTGTTTCAGTATCTAAAGTTAGCCAAAACACTACTTTAAAACCATAAAACAAAGTTTCCAACACCTTAACCTAGCCTCACCCTGTTTTAAAAAGGAAGCAGCAAGATTTGCACATTCTTCTCTTTAAGAAACCTGCTATTTCTGTACCATACAAAGAACATACTGCAACACTGAAGAGATGTTTAAAATGAGTTCACACAGGAAAAGGCATGTCAAAGACGTCTGGACAAGTCATTTTGCTATATATTCTTCATTAACTGGGGAAACAATTGTAAACAAAAATGGTACTTTACAGGAAGTGTTTTACCAAAGCTTGGAAGGAGGAAATGAGGATAAACCAAAAAATAATTTCTAATAGAAGACATTGCAAGAGTAAACACTGACATTGAAAACGCTAAAAAGAGAGCAGCATCCATGATAGAGACAGTGATAGAAAAAATAAAAAGTGGGGCACAAAAAGATTAGTCTACTATTAAGTCACAGGGCTAGAAGTGGCAGAGCCATGCTCTGTACTTGTACTCTCTATGGACAAGGTGATGATGGCCTAGATGTATAAATTCTTTACGGTGGCATTAGAGGACACACTTAAGGAATTACTTTTAAAGGCTAAGCATTAAGTGCAGGGATACTAACTACAACCAATTTATAACCCAACCATGCACAAACAGCTAGATGAAATACTTAAAGAAGTTACATCTTCAAATCATTCTACAATTTAGAGATTTTTAGAATCAACTTAAGAGAAGAATTCAAAATCACTTGAAAATTATTAGAGCATAGATTTGATTGCAGTTTTTATGGCAAAAGAGAATGGGAAGATATCCCTAAATGAAGAAAAAGGTATCAGTCATGGAACAGGAAAAATTATGATGTAATACATGATTGTACCATATACTGCACATTTCCTTCACATTGTGTCCTGGAATCCTTATAATACAATCTCTAACACAAATAATTAAGGTCAAGGTAACAGTAAATTTCTGGTAATCACTACAGAATTGTAGAACACACAAATCTGGAATGGATAGATAGCTAATGAGCTTGAATCAAATGTAATTCCACAAAATGCTAAGCAAATCTTTTTCTCCTCAGGATCATTCAAAAGACCAAATTCATAACCAAGCTCTCAGGACTACAGATGGAGAAAGAAATTAAAGGAATGTGGTAAATCACCCATTCTCTCATCCACATCCCCCCCTTCTATGAATGCGGTCAGAGAATCAGTCAAAGGGATTGAATGTCAAACCTAAACAAAGAGACTTATATGGGTGAAAAATGTGGCATGATCATTTATTATGAATACAGATTTATATGTATGGTAGATGTTATGCCAACTCACCCACTAAACACAGGGTTTAGACACGAGTGAGACAGAATTACTTTTTAGCTCCTGGCTTTTGTGTTTTAATAGGAAAGAGAAGACAAGTTGGACAGTATTTTATCTTACTTTGCTCAGTCAGGAAAAAAAAATCTGAGCTCTGATAAAAAGGAATACATATTAAATAGAGCAAAACCAATACGGAAAGGAATGTTTTGACTGTATTGAAGGTAAAGGCTGGGAAGACAAAGAGGACATAATGGCAAGACCAGAGGATGCATAATCCTTATCCCCATCTCCACTACCAAGTATAAAAACCATAACATTATGCTTAAAGAGACAGTGCCAGGCTCACAATCATGAGGAAAATGGAACAGCTGAGGCTTCTCTTCCAAGGTTTCTCCTACATGAAAGAGGGCCAGTGTCTTTAGAAGCTACTTTTACTTCACAGGAAAGAAAGTGGATCATGTAACCTACATTCTACCTGTCCAACTCAGACCACCGGGTGAGGGAGCTGGGGGAGGGGGAGGGAACTTCGGTTCAGACATAAAATCTGACACTGCTCACACTTTGCTCGTACTATAGTAACATGAAAATTACTTGATGTCCTGAGGAACACATGATACTGGATTCCTAATTTTACCAGAGAAGTGATGACCAGAAAGACTGCACTTAACTTGAAGGCTCAGCAATAGAATACGTCAAACAGAAAATTATGCCAAGGGATTTTACGATCACCAATATAAGCAAAACTTTAATTACAGCTAAAAAGCAAGAATATCAGAAGGGGACTAGGAATTATGACCGATCATAAGGACAGCATTAAAGCTGAAATGAGTACTTTATAAAAATGCAAGAGCATTACCATGCTTGTAGCTTTTTTAAAACTATGACTACATAATTTTGGAAAGCCAGAATAACCAAATGAATGCATACTGAATACAAATGAACAATTGTCCTAAGAAAGGGAATTTTCATGCTAAAAGGAAAAGCAGATCATCTGGCCCAAGATATGAATTAAATCTTAACTGTTATAAAAGAAGACAAATAGCTGTGCTTGTTAAACTACAGCTGACAGTCGGCTTGCTTTGTCTCTCCTCCGCATGGCTCCAGGAAATTTCTACAAAAGTTCTTTTATGGAACAATTTTAAAACCACAGATTGAGTGCTACCTCTAATTACTAAAAAAGAGAATTAGGCCAAAAGGTAAAGTTGGGCAGGGGCAAACTATAATCAGGACTAGAACCTAATTCTTTTCATTTTAGTGGTCTATTATGTTCTGTTATTTTACTTTTTAAAGAAAAAAAAAACGAGCTTCTTTTTTCCAAGTAATTCTACTGACTCCCTTTTCAAATCTCCTGGCTCATGGTCTTTCAAATGTAATCGTTCTGGATACAAGTAATTGGTAATACAAAAGAGATCAAGTCAGTAAAAAGAAAGCAAAAAGAAAAGTCAGCCACTCCAAATTCATTCTGTTCAGGTTTAAGTAAAGGCCACACATTCCTTGAAGGTGTTTTGACTACAAACTGGTAGGAGGGGGGGGGGGAAGCTCTTAGTCATCCTATAATTACAAAAAAAAAAAAACCTGTCAACATGAAAGTCTGGCAAAGGGTGACATAAAAAATTTGAAGGTTGAAGGTGATAGACTGAAAATTTTCAGTCCGTGAAGTCTTTTTGCTGAGGGTCTGGAGTGTGGAAAATGGCATGTAAATAAATTAGTGAACCAACAACTTTTAAGGATCCCAACAAGAAAACAAAAATGATTGTCACTTTCCTTATAACAAAGCAATGAATTTCAGTGCACGTCACAAGCTATTTCTTAAGAAAACCTTCCACACCTCTGCCCAGAGAGCAAAACTGAGTTTTCGTGAATGGGGTCTCAGAAAGGCTGAAACTCCAGCACACTGAAAAACAAGATCTTTGCCATCAACATTCTGATTACAGACCCCGAGAGATTTTCAAATCTGAGTTTAAGAAGTCAATCTCCTGCGACGAGGGGGCGATTTCAAGGCGGCCGGAAAAGTCGCGTTGGGGAATGCAGGGGCTCGTTCCCAACAGCGTCGCTCTGTTTGTGTGACAGCGCTACACTAGGGGACAACTGGGAGTTGGGATTGGCTTTATTGCCTTTCCGGAAACCAAGAGACACACTGGCTCCTTCCAGAAGGACAGGAAGCCACAGCGGCCTGCGGCCGAGGCGAGCGTCGTATGGCCGGCCGTCCTCCGAGACCGCCGGGCCCGCACGCCGGGCGCGAGGCTCCGCTCCGGGCGGACACTGACCTGCGGGGTCTGCGGAACGCCCGGGCGCCGCGGAACTTTTCCTCAAACATTCTCTGGAAAGCTGGGCTTTGCCAAGCCGAATCTGGGGTACCCACGCTTCCGGGATTCGCGGGCTTCCGGAATGACGGAAGACCCGGAAGTGGCTGGAGAAGAGACACTCGGGAAATGACACCCAGTACAAACCCGCTTCCCGGGGCGGCGGAAAGCCGGAGAGGGCCCAGCCACGGAAAATGCCGAGGAGCCGAGGAGCCGAGGAGCCGAAGGGCCGAAGGGCCGAAGGGCCGAAGGGAAGGGCCGAGCTGCCGAAGAGGCCACTCCGCGCTCTGGGATTGGTCGGGGAAGCGGCTTCCGTTAGGCGCGGGGTCGGGGCCCGGCGTGAAGAGGCTTCGGTGTCAAGGCCCCGCGGGACGCCTGGGCTGTGTGGACGGGCTTTGGGCCTGTGGACGCCACTGCGGGCTGCAGGATAAGCGCCGCCGGGTGGTGGCGGGTCGCCTGCGCACCTGAGAGCTGAGGGATGACCCTGTAGGAGGGCGCCCTCTCCTCCTGGTGGGTGTCGCTAGGACCATCTTCCCTAATGTGAGGCGGTGCTCTGGGTCCTCTTCTAGTAGCACCCACCCTACACCAGTTCGACTCTGGCTGGTGGAGTAGTGATAGAAGAATACGGTTCTCCCTCACCCCACACACTCACCTTGTAGTTTATTTCTGGAATTACCCAGTGCCCCAGGGAGTTCTTACTCAAAGTCTGACACATTGACAAGGTAAAGGAGAAAGTAATAAGAAGCCTGGTACCATACACTCCGTACCGTACTGATGTATTTTTAGATTAAAGACACAGTTTGCTATCTAACACCTGGATTAACTTTTGTTCATTAGATGAGATCTTCGGAGCAAAATAGGCTGGAGAAGAAAGAAGGCATACTTGAAACAAAAACAGATTCTTTTCTACCAAGTTACCCAACAATGTAGATGACCCAGTAGGAGTTGGTAGGGTGTGGCGTTCAGGTAGGGACCGACTGGAGGAAGGTATCTAGTAATACAGCCTATTGTGGTCCATGATGGCCACTAGCTTCTTGTGACTAGTTTGAAATACAGTCTGCTCTGTAAGCTATGGATACGAATCTAAGACAGCATGAAGGGATACAAAACCCTCATCAATTTTAGGTATCATTGATCGTTATATTGCAAGTATTCCAAAATTTTTAAATTGTGCAAAATGGTTGTCATTATATTTCTGTTGGACAGTGTTGAAAAGATTAAATTCTCTTTGAAGAGAATTTGAAGAGCAAGTCATTGACTTAGTTGTGCAGGAAGGTGTCCATGTTGCCCTTCCCACGGAGCCTAATGTTACACTGAGATTCCCTTCATTTTTGTTTGCTGTGGAGGCTAGTTTTTTGTGTGTAATCATGACTGGCCTTAACAGCAGTCCTGGGTGCTGGGACAACAGCTGTGTATTGTCTTGCCTGGTTTCACTTGATTTTTATGAGAAGGACAAAGGTGAAATTAAAAAAAAAGAAAAAAGGACCAGGGAGAGAGCTCAGTAACTAAAAGCACTTTCTGGCTAGCCGAGGGTGGAACTGGATCCCAGAGAGGCACATGGTGGAAAGAGCACCTCCTCTTGAATCCTAAACAATGGCTGCCCCTGTAAATACATTTGCGTGAGCACACACACACACACACACACACACACACACACACACTAAACAGTTACAGACACATGCACATACATATACAATAAACAATTACATATGAACACATATACACAATAAATTGCATATAAGCATATAGACACAATTACACGTAAACGTGTACACACAATAAACACACATAAGCATATGAGACCACGAAATGACAAAAATGGATAGAGAAGACATCTTCAGTTAAAGGAGTTTTAATAGGTCCATGAACATCACAGTATCTTGATAATAAAGATCCTAACTTCACAGGAAATTTGAGTTATGTTAGATGACTCTTAAGAATTCAGGAAGCAAGCATAACATTTAAAATTTCTGCTAAACTAAAAATATTTAAAATACTTTCAGGGTTTATTCTCAATATAGGTACTTCTTTGTTTATTTGTTTTTGTAGTGAACTAGTAGTTGCAGAAACTTTGTTTCCAGTATTTTAAAAACTTGCCTTAAAAATATATCCACTCATTTATTGAACAAAGGCCTGCTCCAGGAATATTGCTAGACAGTGTTAATGAGAATATGAGCCACAGAGAAGACAGACTTGGCCTTTATTTCTAGGAGCTAATAAGGATCAAGCCAGTGACTATGTAGATAATAAGCAAGGCATAGTGCTTTTTGCTTTTCTAAATTAAACACATTAATATTTTAAGCCTAGAATTTATTCATACAGATGTTCTAACAAAGAGGCTTGTGAAGACTTGACTGTGCTCTTTTAAAAATACTGAAAACATTGATATAATTCATTCATTTACCATGAAAACTTAAAGAAGAGAAATTGATTATTCTTTTACCTTTAACTACAAAGAAAATATTAAATTATAATGGCATCTTATATCCTCCTTTTGCCTTTTAGTGACTTTTAGGTTCTAAAGAATTTAACAATAAAAATGTTAAGAACACATTGATTTATGCCTCTAACATATTTTAAAATTGCTGACTTTAAGAAGTTAAATTTATATTAGCATACTACATTATTCTTAAATCAATATAATTGGGTCTTTTAAGAAGTTGGTCTTACAATCTTGTTATTTTACTATTGCTGCTGTACTGAATTACTACAAAGTTAGTACCTCAAAACAACTCTTAATTTTTTTATTTTATGTTTCAAGATAGGTCTCACTGGGCTAAACTCAATGTGTCCACAGGCCCTGGTTTTCCTCTGGAGGCTCAATGGAGGAATCTGGGACTTTTGCTCAGTGAAGGTTCTTTGGTTGTTGGCCAAATTTAGTTTCTTGCTGGAGTCAGGTTTAGCTTTCGTTTTTGTTTGTTTGTTTGTTTGTTTGTTTGTTTTTCTCCCAGACTGTTGCTAGCACAGGACTGTTCTGCATTGTCTGGAGGCCACACACAGTCTCTGTATTGGGGCCATCTTCTAGTTAACAACAGATAGATGAGACCCTCAGCTCTTCTCTTCTCCTTTCCATCCTCACATCTCTCTAATCACTGGTTTTTGGAAAACTCCCTTTGATTATGTTGAGTCTCTTCATGTCAAGTCTGTAACTTTAATCACATTACCAAGTCCCTTTTGCCATGTTAAGGTAACACATTTGCAGGTTGTAGGGCTCCTGTGGGACACATTTTTCAGACTCTAGTTGCCCCTAAGCTAATGTGCAAGCTCTTTAAAACAACAGATAGCATTCTGACAGTCCCTTGCTTAGTATTTAAAGAACAGCCACTTTAACTTCTCACATTTCTGGTTTGCTGTTAACATTCCTTGATGGAGGTTTGTTTCTTAAGGGGCTGTGAAGGGGTAATAGCACCTTGAGTTTCTGGCCAAATGCCTTCTAATATAACTTATAAAAGGTACTTTCTCTTTGACTATTAACTACCTTTGCCTTTATTATTGTCCCCATGTTTTCAGATGTGTACTACCAAATCGATGGCATTTAGCTTCACCACAGATGTACTCTTCCTTGTTTTCTAGAATAGTCTTTCTTAAATACTAAGCTCCATTAACCCCTCCTTCTTCAAACTATGTAGTGCTCCCTTTGTCAATTCCCCCAAATATTGAACCTTTCTCTGTGTCTTGGCACCAGTTGCATGCTGGTAGTTTAGTGTGTAAGATGTCAAGCAAGAGTTCATTTATACTTGTTATTTCCTCATGTAGATCCTAAATTCATTTGCGAATAGGACCATAGAGATGGTTTTGCCTGAGTCTATTTTATTTATAATATATTTATATATTATTTATATCATTTTGTTACACTGTAAATTACTCGTTTTGTTTCATCACTAATCTGTGAACTCTATTTCTCTTTCCCTATGTGCTTATTTTCATAACAGACAGTAAGTTGTTGGTGAATAAATAAATTGGGAAGAATTATACAAAATAGTACTATTCAATTGCTTAAGCCTGAAAAGTTTATGAAGTAATTTTTAGAGAATATTTATACACATATATGTAGTTATTTTGTTTAGATTGTTGAAGAAACATAACTGGTGGCTTGAAGTATGAGTTGTGGAACTAGAGTACTTGAGTCCTTCCCTTGTGCCTTACAAATCTTTGTGATCTTAGGTAAGTTCCTAGACTCTGTCAGCTTAAAGCACCTAACTTATTATATGGTTAAATAAGTAAATGAGTGGTGTAATAAAATGTTTGTAACTGTGCTCCACATAGTGAATATTCTGTACATATTTGTTAAATGAAAACTATTTTCTATTCTTACTGTTTTTTATGATAAAGTAATGACTTTGCAATACAGTCTTATTTTTTTAAAATAGCTCCATGATTTACAATTGGATTGTTGAAAAATTTACCTTTAATGGTCTTTAGTACTTTACATCATATAAATATTCTCTATATTCCTGAAGTACTTGTGCATAATCTTTTTCACTAGGAATTGACATACTTTCCTTTTGTACTGTTTTTATGTTGCTATTTTAATAAACTGAAAAAAAAAAACCTATTGGCTTAGAACAATATCAATTCAATAGCATGTTCTTTAGGCCAGGAGTCTAACACTGATCTCATGAAGTTGTCAGCAATCTGTATGAGGTTTTGGCGCCTCCAGGCTAGCATCTGGTTTCTTGGCTTTCTCCCTTCTAGAAGCTGTCTTAACATTCATTGACTCACAGTCCCTTGCTTCCTTCTTCAAAGCCTGAAATGTTGCAGATCTCTAATAACTCTTCTGTCTGTATGCTTCTTTCTCTTGACTATAAGTAGGGTATGCTCTCTGCCTTTAAGGAGTCCTTGGAACCTCCTGGATATTCCACTCTAGGTCTTTCTATTTCATGACCCTTAATTACATCTTCTGTGCCTCTTAAACTATGAAATACTTTTTGTTAGTTTTGTTTTGTTTGTTTTTGTTGTTGTTACATTCTTTTACATTTCTAAGGGTTGGGATATGAACACCTTTGAGAACCATTATTTTGACCTTTACACCGATAAAAAGTATATAATTTGAATTTTTGGAGAGTGAGTATAATATGTAGATTGTAAAAACTTTGGGTTAGTATCATTTGAACCTCCTGTGTTTGGTGAGAGCCAAATCTGTTTGTTAGATGACAAACATTCTTGAGGTACCAATGATCAGTGTATTCATCTTATACAATTTTTAGTAAAGTGGAATATGAACTTGTAGTTGTTGGTAATATTCTAGGCAAGACACTCTTAAACATTTGATACATTAATCCCATATAACATTTGGAGTAAGCTTATGAAGTTTTGGAGGCATTCAAAGAAGACTCCTATGGACTCTCTCACTACAATAGTCACACTCTTTTACAATCTCTCTGTTTAGCTCTGACTTTTCCAGTGAATGGAAGAAGAATGATAGATGATCATCCCTGATTAGGTACTAAACAGCTATGACTTCCATTTGGTTTTGACAAAGGAAGCTGCAATGTGATAAATTGTCCTATAAAGAGATCAACATATCAAGATAATGGGTTGTGACCCATGGCAAAGAGCCAGAAAGGAACCAAAGTTCTCCAGTGAACAGATTGTAAGAAATAGAAGCCTGCAAAACATGAGGTTGGAAGCATATTCTTCCCTATTTCATCCTTGTCTGTTCTTAGCCATGGGTTTGTTAAATTCAGTCTCCCAAAGGATGGGGGTAGCTTGTACCATACCAATATTGATAACCTATAGGAATTATGAAATAAAGTTTTTCAAAGACACTAAGTTTGGAGTTTATTTCTTACTCAGCAATAAATAATACCAAGGAAAATACTATTTACTTCTGTTAAGAAGATAGTAACCTTAAAAGATTAATCAACTTCCTGGGTCATCTTGCTGAATGAAAGCTCTTCTAACTATGGATGATAATGATAAAATTAGATATTGTCACTGACTTACATTTATTGAGGCCATGCTAGGTTTTCAAAGAAATAGACAAACACACACACACATATACATACATATGTGGGTTTACTGAATATATTATATAATCTGTAACTGCTGATTAATTTTGGATAATTTAATATAATCTAGGCTATCTGGGAAGAAGCTTTAGTTGAAGAAATGATTGCATAAAATTGGACTGTATGCAAATGTATGCGATTATTTTCTTTATTAATTTAGGTCCCAGCCCACTAGGAGCAGTGCAACAAGTTCAGCAGGTCATGGAGAGTAAACCTGTACTTAGCATTTCTCAATTGTCTCAACCTCAGTTCCTGCCTCTGGGCTCTGCCCTTGGGTTTCTACCCTGGCTCCCCTTTATTGTGGAGTGTATTCTGTAAAGTGAATTAATCACTTTCCTTTTCCAGGTAGCCTTTGCTCATGTGTTTGTTAGTATCAGGCATCCGAACTGGCCTGCCCTTGGTGTTCTGACGGAATATGTCCTCAGCTGCAGCTACTAAGAGCACCACTTGTGCACATTCACTATGTTCCCTTTTAAAAGGGCCCTGCCCAGTTCTCATTCTCTCTCTCTCTCTCTCTCTCTCTCTCTCTCTCTCTCTCTCTCTCTCTCTCTCTCTCTCTCTCTCTCTCTCTCTGCTTCTCTGTCTGTCTTCCCCACCTTGCCTCTCTTTTCTGTTGCTCCTGTCCTCCCTCCGCTCCCCCCTTTCCTGTTCCTTTTACCTAATTAAAAAAAGCCCTTCATATGAGCTCTGTAGCATTTTCTCTTGTGTTGTTTTATTTTTAAATTACAACAGTGTTTCTATCACAGCAGGAGAAAGCAAACTAGGACAGTAACTTTAGGTTGTTAGAACAATTCTGCTGGATATTGAAAACAATGAATTTAGAGCCAAGAAAGGTTGAAGGACAATGCTTTGTAGTCAATAGATGTAAGATTTTGAACTCAATAGTAGTATGAGTTGAAACCTTACTTAAGACTGTTGTACTGCATTACTTCTTAAATTTATGTAGTATAAGGCAAAATGAAGTAGGGGTTGGATTCTTTGAGGGCATTTGGTCTATCTCTGGAATGTCATGTAAGTTTTCATGTAGCTATTAAAAAACAGAGGGCTGGGGATGCAATTTGATGGTATAGCACTTGCCTAGCATGTGTGAGGCAAAGTATGTGTGTGTATGTACGTATATAACAAATAGCAGAACCTGGGTGGGGATTGAGGGCCTAATAAATATGGGAAGGCTGTGCAGAGTCTGTAGAAGATCAGGATGAAGAATAGTACGAGATAGACTCAGAAGATTGTTTGGGCTTGGTTATACTTGTATAAAAATTTATTTTAAGTTATAAATATGTTTTTATTTAAAAAATTGGAACTTATATTGTGCTTTCAACTGCTATTTAAAGCAACTACACCATAGTTTAATTGGTACAGTTGACACTTACTTATAAAGATAATATATTCAGATGAGATTGGGAATCCATTCATATTAATTATTTGAAAATAGGAAATTTAGTTTATGTGGGATGCAAAAGAAAAGTGTGAATGAACACGAGACTTGCTAAGGATATGATAAGTGTGCTGGCTAGTTTTATGTCAACGATACAAGGTAAAGTCTTATGAAAAGAGGGAACCATGTTAAGAAAATGCCTTCATAAGATGGGTCCCTAGGTAAGTGTATGGAATATTTCCTTAATTAGTCACTGTCTTGGGATTTTTATTTTTGTGAAGAGACATCACAACCCCCACAACTCTTATAAAGGAAAACATTTAATTGGGTCTGACTTACAGTTTCTGAGGTTTAGTCCATTATCATCACCAAGGGAGGCAAGGCAGTATGCATGCTGACATAGTGCTTGAGAGGTAGCTGAGAGTTCTACATCTTGATTGGCTGTCAACAGACAGTGTATTGCCTCACTGGGCTTGGCTTGAGTATACCTGTCTCCAAAGCTACACACCTTCTCCTACAAGACCACACAGACTCCGACAAGGCCAAACCTCCTAATGGTGCCATTCCCTATGGCCAAGCATTCAAACATTATTCTATGGGGGCCATACCTATTCAAACCATTGAAGTGATTGATGGGGGAGGACCTATTCCATTGTGGGTGGGGTCATCTCTGGATTGGTGGTCCTTGTTTTATAAGAAAGCAGGCTGAGCAAGTCAAGAAGCAGCATTCCTCCATGTCCTCTGCCGCAGCTCCTGCCTCCATATTCCTGTCCTGTTTGACTTCCTGCACCAACTTCCTTTGATGTTGAACTATGATGAGGAAGCACAAGCCAAATAAGGCTTTTCCTTCCCAAGTTGCTTTGGTCATGGCGTTTTATCATCACATATACCCAATCGCCTATAATAATCCTGTCTAAGACAATCAATTTGTGTTTATTTCAGCAAAGTCTACATAATGCAGTAAATCCCAAACTTTGATGGAATTCTGTGTTTTATGAAAGAAGAGCACCAGTAGTTATACTCAAAGCATTATACATTTTACTGTGGTGAAATAATAAAGAAAAACAAGTATGAGTGTGTTTTCAGATACCTGTGAGTGAACCTTAAACACAAAACAATGGATACAGATGACAGAACAGTCCTTTAATTATTTGGTTCTCTTTTTCTCCAAAGATTCATTCAGATTCACTAGACAGAAACTGAATGTTGTAAGATGTCTTTACTTTTCAAATTTGTTCATGGTGTGAGTTTTCAATCTAGACAATTTATCATCACTTGGAGAGGAATTGTTTTCCTCTTAAGCTACATTGAGCTTCCTTCCCAGGGAATAAATGAACCCAGGGAAGAGTTTCCACAGCTTCATGTCTAGCCAAAAGAAGGGAGAGCTCCCTGAACAAGGAAAAAGGAAATACATTACTTTTCCTATTGTTTCTTGTTCTGCTGTCTCTTTACCCAATCTCAAAATTCTAGTCTGTATAGATTTAAGCAACCTTCAGAACAATAAATGTAAGGATTGGACTTTTGCTTCACAACAATACTGAGCAGGCAATTGCAGATATGAAATCCACGAAGAGGCCTGACTGACTGTGATTTGACTTTGACAGTTCTGTGACCTTTGAAAGGTCTCTTAACTGTCAGGGGCCTTAGTTTCTTAATCTCTCATCTGTTTGACATGTCCTCTAAGATTCCTTTTTGTTTTAATGGATTAGGATTCTAAAGGCCATTTTTAATGGCTGCAGTTTCAACCCAAGTCTGTACTTAAACGTGTAGTCCTCTTGGCTGTCTGCATGTATTATTTGATGTCATGTTTTCTTTGTCTGCAGGTTTTCTACAGTAACATATTACAACCATAAGAGAAGATAAGAATTTCTTGGTCCTTAGCTCAACTCCAGTGTTGTTAGTTTTGGTCCTATAATTGAGAAGGGGATGTGGAAAGCCACATCTCAGGCAGGTAGATTCTGTATTTACCCTAGAGGAATAAGCATGAAATAATTCCATCACAAAACATTTTATTTTCTGCATATAATTATTTGTACTGTATATCTTAACTCCCACAACATAAGTCATTGAAGTAAAGCACACACACACACACACACACACACACACACACACACACACACACGGCAATATTTTAACCTGACACCGTTAATAATAATGTCAGCATCCAATGTCCTCACCCCTAAAACCTCTAACTCTGAAAGACTGGAAGGTCTCTTAATGTCAGGGATTTTATTTTCAAAAGAAGCCTCTGAAAGATAGTAAAAACCCTGGATGAGACATTCTCAGTCTAGGAGGCAGGGGCAAACAGATTCTTGGGGCTTCCTGAGTAGCCAGTCTTGCCCACTTAGCATGCTCCAGACCAATGAGAGATGCAATAGGGAAATCTGAGGGAGGCCACCTGATGTTGATCTCTGAACTCCATAGACATGTATGCACAAGTGTGCACATGTATGGTCACTGTGGTGGTTTGAATGAGAATGGCCTCCATAGGCTCATATGTGGTCGCCACTTGGTGAAACAGTTTGTGGAGGATGAGCATGCGTGCTCTTGTGCAAGGAGACATGTACTGGAGGTGAGTTTTGAGTTTGAAAGCCTAGGCATTCCCAGGTAGCTCCCTTTGCCTAGCGTCTCTGGATCAGAAGTGAACACCCAGCTGTTGTGGCAGCCCCAGGGCTGCCTGTCTGTCTCCTGCCATACCTTGTCATGATGGTCTTAGACTGTAAGCTTTGGAACCCTTTAGCACCATGATCCCCTAGATTAAACGCTTTCTTTTATAAGTTGTCTTGGTCAAGGTGTTTTGATAGTACAATCCAAAAGTAAACAAGTCAAACAGGCAAGCTGTTTCAGTTATGGCTACTATTGTATGAAGAGACACCACGGCCTTGGTGTCTTAGAAAGAAAACATGACGTTGAAGTTGACTCAGTTACAGTTATAGAGGTGCTGTCCATTGTGATCATAAAGGGCCGCATGACTGTGCTGGTAGACATGGTGCTGGACCTGAGAGTGCTACATCTATCAAGCAACAGGAAGTTGACAAAGTGTCACACCAAGGGATGGTTGAGAGAAACAGACCTGAAGCACACCCCCACAATGACAACACTTCTTTCAACAAGATCACACCTCCTAATAGCACCACTCTAATTGTTGGGATTTGACTCTTTTTCACTCTTTTCCCTTTGTTGGGCGGGGGGCGGAGGAGGCAACCCCCAGCTTCCAAATGAATCACAAATGGAATCTTACTCTTATAAATGCCTGGCCTTAACTTGGCTTGTTTCCAGCCAGCGTTTCTTATCTTAGATTATCCCACCTCTTCCCTCTTGCTTTTACTCTTACTCTGTGGCTGGCTGTGCATCTGGGTGACTGGCCCCTGGAATCCTCCTCTCCTTGTTTTCTTGCTCTCTCCTCTTTTTATTTTCTCTGCCTGGCAGCCCTACCTATCCTTTCTTCTGCTTTGTTATTGGCCGTTCAGCTCTTTGTTAGACCATCAGGTGTTTCAGACAGGCAAAGAATCTCAGCTTCACAGAGTTAAATGTAACATAAATGAATGTAATACACCTTAAAATAATATTCCACAACATGCCACTTCCTTTAGGAGCCATTTTCTTTCCAACCACCACACACACATGCATAGACACAAAAAGTAGAAAATGAAGTGTGGCTGGACACATTGGGAATCTTTTACTTTAAGCTTTAGTGCTTTTTAGGAGTAAATTATCAGATGCCTATAGATGGATTGGATTGATTACACACCATGGTGTGTGTCAAAGAATAATGCTGTTTTCTAGACAGATTTTACACAAAGTACCAGAGGTACATACAAGCTTATCCTACTTAGAGTTCCGTAACTTCTTAGGTGAAAATTATCCCTATGTGAGGATTTAATGATTTCTAAGTTTTTGAGTAAAAAGAAAAAAATATGAAATCTATTATTTGTCTGACAATATTTTAAGTTGGTATACTGGTATGGTTAACACTGAATTGGGAAAAGCCTTATTACAGGAAAAATACCATAAGGGCTTCTTCTCCTCACTTAGGACTGTTACTCCTCCTAATCCTTCTAACTAGGACTGGCCTTACTTAGCATTCTGGTGTATCCTGCTCTTTGCACACAAAGATCAAATTTCTCTATCCTTCAAGTAATTCATGTCTTCCCACTACCTGGGGACAGGAATATATGGAATCCTGACTAAAATCCAACCCACCACGAGTACACTTGTTCACGAACACATCCAATGATCCATTAGTGTTTGATGTATAAATTAGAAATGTTCTACTATTAGGGAATTTGTTAAACCTCCACCAGGGGTTCTTGGAACTAGGCTGGAACAATGGGGAAGGACACATGGAAATCCCAGAAATTCACCCTCTCTAAGGTCCAACTCAGGTAGTAAATCAGAGTAGTACTTCACTCCAGTGGTGATGACAGACATCAGCACCACTATTAGAGACATGATGTGGGAACTGAGGCATGTGTCAAACTAAAATTAGCCCTGTAGCTTTTAAATTCTGGTAGGCTCAATTTGACAGCAGCCATGTCTCTGAATACTTTAAGACAGACCTCTGCCTGCAGACTTGATTGCTGCTAACTTAGATGGACAGTCTTCAATGGGAGAGTCACTCCTTTAGACATCTCTCATCAAGTCATTTGTACCACTGGGAAGTTTTTACATCACTTTGATGTAGAACATATACTAATATGTTGGTCCTTCCTGGTATTCTTGTTTGACCAGGTTTGTGTTGTAAAGTTCTCTAGCCCCTTTGACTTTTTATAATCCTGCTTTCAGGAGTTCATTTTGTCTATGTTTGAAATATCAGCAGTCCTGTCAGTTGGGAATTTATATACTTTTGAGATTGAAAGTCTATTTTTTGTCTCATACATTTTCAATTTTCCATAAATACAAGTGAAATCTAGGTCAGTGGCAAATTTTCATGTACTTGTTTTGCTACACCCTGACCAGGACACATTCTCATTTTCCCACATTTGTTATGACATATAGAAAAGAAGAAAAGCATGGCAACTGGGGACTCCCCAGCATGCAAGTGTCATCTCCATCATCACTGCCACCAAAACTAAACGATGTCAGTAGCCAGAATACACAGGGTCATTCTGCCTTAAAGAGTGGGAGATGTCAGCTTGTTATACCTCTTTTAATACCGTGTATACATCTTACCCTTTAGTTTAGTCTAATTAAGGACAATTTAAAAGCCTGATCACATTTCTCATCCCTCAGCATCAAGACGAGCACCAGGTGGTTTTAACATTTTGTGTCATTCTTCTAATTCATAATATTTTTTTATTGCTAACAAATCAATTGCCAGCTCAAACTGGAGATTAGAAGTTAGAAATATAGGTTTCTTCTTCTTCTTGTTTTTCTTCCTCTTCGTCCTCTACTTTGATAGCTGTAAGAAGAGTATAGTTAATCGGGATCTTGAGTGTTTTTCTTATTTTATTTAAAAAGGTATTTTTCATTTTACATACCAATCCTAGTTATTCCTCCCTTTACCTCTCCTGCTTCACTTGCCTCCCTGCCTTTCCACCCCACATCCACTTCTCAGAGGGGTTAAGGCCTTCCTTTGGGAGTCAACAAAGTCTGGCATACTAAATTGAGGCAACACAAGCCCCCACCTCCACCCCTGCCCATCACGGCCGAGCAAGGTATTCCACCATAGGGAATAGACTCCAAAAAGCCTGTTCATGCACCTAGGATAGATAGGTCCTGGCGCCACAGCCAGCTTCCACAACAGATCAACCCACAGAACTGTTGCCCACATTCAGAGGGTCTACTTTGGTCTCATGCAGGTTCCCCAGCTGTCAGTACATAGTCTGTGAGCTCCCACTTGTTTGGATCAGATGTCTCTGTGGTTTCCCCATCATGATCTTGACCCCTCTTGTTCATATGATTCCCCCCTCCCTCTTTTCTACTGAACTCTAGGAGCTCAGCTCAGTGCTTGGCTGTGGGTCACTGCATCTGCTTCCTTGAGTTGCTGATGTAGGTTCTATGATGACAATTAGGTTAGTCAGTAATCTGATTAGAGGGGAAGGCCCATTGAGATATCCTCTCCACTTTTGCTAGGAGTCTTAGCTGGGGTCATCTTTATCTTTTTCATTACTTTCCCCATCAGTTCCCCCCAAAACTCCATCTTCTTGACCTCTCATGTTCCCATCCCCCATCCATTCAACGCCCCCTTCCAGTTTCCCCAATAGATCGTAACTATTTTCCTTTCCTGGGGCCTTCCTTGTGAGTTCCTCTTGGGACCCCCTCTTTTTACCTACGTTCTCTGGGGTTGTGGACTTTAGACCGGTTATCCTTTGCTCTACATCTAATATCCACTTATGAATGAGTACATACCATGTTTATCTTTTTGGGTTTGCCTAAGGGAGACTGAAGAAGGTAGAGGCAGGAGGCTCACAAATGTTTTTCTTGTTCTGACAAACCTGCATGATGCAATTAATGTCCATAATAGCAAAACACATGTAAAATATCATCTCTGAAATTCCAGATTCTCTTGGCTTCTATGTTCTACAGAAGTCTATCTTACCAAACATTGGTCCTTCACATATATGAGTGTGTATAATTACAATATTAAACATATATAGACACATAGCTATATATTGCACACACACACACACACACACACACACACACACACACACACACACACAGGTAGTTCCCAGATGTCTGAAGCAGTAGATAATTTCATTTATATTTTAGAGATTTATAAGTGGAAGTTAAGAGAATACAGGTTACTTATCATGTTTTAAAGTTGAGGAAAAGAACAATTTAGGGTTCAAACTATGGAGCCAAGGGGCTAACATTTAATTCATTGCTCTGTGAAGGACTACTTGCAGGAAACTTGGATAATGACTTAAATCGTGAGCTTCAATATCTTTGCAAAATGCAGACAAGTTTTATATTTGCCCTGTGGATTGTAAGAGGCATTATCTGTAGCAATCAAAATGAACTGCTTCAACTTTCCTTAGCAAATACAAATATGTATTAAACAAGTGTTCACTGATGATAAAAGTGTATTGAGGTTTATCACCATCTTTTGATATCTATCCATTGTTTTCTTGGTCCCTCAAGCCCTAATTTTATTTTGTAATTCTAGTAGTTTGCTTGATCTGATACAATGTAACTGTTTTTAAATGATCAAATTACTACCTCAGTAGGAGACATTTTATTAGTTTCTATAAATTTCCAATATAAAAACTGACTAACAAAAGGAAGCACAAATATGAAAACGTACATAGGGTGTACTAAAATACTTCATTTATTCTTCTCTTTCAAAATCCATGATTTAAAATAACAGTCTAAAATGAAAATGGTGTTGATCTGCTGTCCCTAGAACATTTCCTCTGACTGATTGTACCTTCCCTGAGAAATAATGGAAAGGAGACTAGAACACAAGATTTGATTGCATCAAAAGTATTGCAGAATAAAAGAACCAAGAATCCACACATGTCTTCACAGAAGTCAGCAAATAAATCAAAAGCATGTCCTTAGCTAAGTGTGTTCCTTAGAAAAGCCTGTGGCCTAATTCTAATGAACTCACCCTTCAGCTACATAACAGAGTGCCTTTTTCTTTTGAACTAGTGAGAAATATAGCAGCATCCATGTTTATAAGGTTGATAGAACACTTGCAGTTTATTTTGTGCAGACATTAGCTACCTAAAATCATAAATTAAGAAAGAAATCTGTTGGCAGAAGGAAATACTAATTGTTGTGGAAATAGTAATAGTTATTTGGGATTAATATTTTATGTAAAATTTGGCATTTTCTTCTACTCTAAGTTTAACCTATACTTTTAATGTGGACTTAAATTTCTACATCAATTGTAGAAATGAGATTGTAAAATGATTGTTATATTAATTTTAGTCAAGTCCAAGCCTGCTGACATGATCATGTCTTAATAAGAAAGAATTAAGATAATCGCATTTAAAATGTTTTTATACTGGTGTCTTTGTACAATTGAAGAACACTTTTTCACACAGATTTTTTTATTGAAATGCTAAAATGTCAGTGACTATGTGATGGTTGCTATGGGTGGATAGAACTTTGTAAGTAATGGAAAAACCTGTTAGTCTATAATTAATTGGCAATGTCAGAAAAAAATGTTACAGGGGATCATTATTGTCTCTACTTTAAAGAATTCAAGTTAATTTCCAATATATTGTGATGTCTCTGTTAGTTTGTCAAATATGAAAATTCTATTTCAAACTCCATATATTCTCCATATGTTCTTTGAATCAAAATTGTAACTACTCCTATTTCCTTGTCACCAACACCAAGTGACAAGGTTTAATCTCAGTGTTTGCCAGACCTAAAAGGAAAGAACAGAACAAAATGAACACAATAGTTTGTTGTGGAATAAAGACAATGAAGATGGAGATACTTATAAGACTACACACACACACACACACACACACACACACACCATCCTCCTCTGTCTCTACATATGCACATTAACAAGTTATTTTTAATGAAAACCTGCGACCCACCCCTCCACTGACCACCTTGAGCAGCATTCATGGAATACATAAGGAGTAGTGAACTCATTCCTTCCCAAGCAGATACTCAGGGTCAGAGAGAGCCAAGTGTTGTCTTGCCATGATTCTTCAAGTCAGTTTCTCCTGCTTATTTCTTCCTGTCATCAGGTCTGCTCATTATGGTCCAAGGCCATTAATTGCATATTTACTGTTGGTCCATTGTATCTAGTAATGCATCATTGCATGATGGTATAGTTAATCACAAAACAGTAATGGAAGCACCAATATAAATTTCTCAATGGTCAATTCTGGTGAGATATTAATATGTAGCTGAATGTATAGTGGGCATTCTATTTATCTATATTTTCTTTCTCCCTGGTCTCCAAACAATATAATTGAAGATAGGGAGAGATGGACCAGTGATGTACTTTTTCTGTGGTAGTTACTTGGTTCATATCTAAAACATATTTTCAGTGATCAATGAACAACATTGTGTGTTCCTTGTTGAGAAATAGAGTTCCAGGACAGTAGCTTGCTTAATTAACACCAGAGATCCTTATGAATGGTTTTGTATTCTTTAGCATCTGAGTACAATAAATGGTGGTGTTAATCCAAAGATATAGCATTCATATATATCCAAATGTGTATCATTAATATCTATGAGTTACACATTTGGTTATATATTTTTATTACCTTTTCTCATTCACTGCTCATTCTTTTGTTATTCTTCCTGTTTTTTTATCTAGATTTTATCCTGAATTTTATCTACAATTACCTAATACTAGATGCGTGATGGTTTGCATTTCTTTTTGTTTGCCCCCTCCTGCAGACTTCTTGCAGCCATAGCTGCTTTCCACTGATAATTGCATTCTACCTTCATGGGTTGCTGCTCTATGCTGGGCTCTTCCTTCCATTGATTGCCTGATTGTTTAAATTTCCCTATTTGCTGTAAGTCTCTAACATGTCACATGTGCTTTAAGAAACATTCCCTTTGGGATCCATCCCCAGCATTTCCATCTTTACTATTTGGGGCAGCCTCGTTTTAGTGTAGGATCCTCACTGTGTGTACTGATTCTTTGATTACAAGAATGAGGAAGAGCCATGCAGGCAAAGTGACAGCAAACATGGCAGCAACAGGAAGTCTGAACTTCAGTTTTAGCTGCTTAGAGCTGTCATGGATAGATTCTTCATTTCGTATTCATTTCTAACTGTACAGCAAAGCAGGTTGGAAGCCTTGATTAACTTGAAACCACTGTGTATGTCAGCTCCCAGGTAGTGATTTTGGCAGCTATTCTGAATTTATCCACATGTCAGTAGCTGTAATTGCAGCTCCTTTCCTGTTAATTCCTTGAGTTGTCTCTTTTCCTCCCTGCTGTGAAATTTTGTCCCTCTCCAAAACAGAATACATTTTTTTCTGCTGATGCAAAAAGCACACTCATTAATTTCTCACTTAGTGATGACTCATTAATCATGGAAGGGCATGTGAGCTGCAGTAAAAGCAACTCCTTTAATTTAATTTAATTTAACAAACATTTATTGAGTGTTTAATGGGCAGAGCAAAGCGCTAAGCATAAGACCCAAAGAGACCGGGTTTGGGTGATATGTAAATTATTCCTTCATCAGAGTAAGTGTTTAATAAACTTTTCTGAATCAAATCTAATTGGCAAAGAATTTATTATGCTTTCAAGTTCAGATAATAACTCTAACATAAAATATTTAGTAATAGGCGAAAAGTGATAGCGTTGGATTGTTTCCGTAGAGAATGGATAACTTCTTTTGTAGGAGGGAGCAGTTTATCTACAGTTCCTATTCTGAAAAGCAGTGACAGGTCAAGAATTAAACCCTGCAAAACCATTAACTATGACACCCTCGTGTGTTCTCTATTTTCTGTTCATCCTACTATGCAGAGCTCTGAAGGGGTTTATAGTCAGGGAAATGATTAGCAAAGTAGTGTTGAGTACCACTTGGTTATAGCGGGAAATACTTCTCTGAACCAAGTTACTCATCTGTAACATTAGGGAAGACAATGATCTGACGATGAGTCATATCTTAGTCATTTTATAGATTAAATAGGAGCGTCTGTCCCCAGGGAAGAGCATACCAGTTGCTGTCCAGTGCCAACTTGTCGTCACTGAAAACATTCAGAGAAGTACCATTTAGGAATATATATTTATATGCATACACGCATATTATAACAATTAGTGTAGGAGAGTGGGGACAGGTATGTAGGAGGGTTTGGAGGGGAAAAGGGAAAGAGAAATGTAATTATAATCTCAAAAATAAAATTTAATGAGGCTCAGAACTAAGGAGAAGATGTGATTTCTCTGAGCTTTTGTGACTTGCTACAATTAGTAACTGGCTTGTGACTTAAATCTGAAGTACTAGCCACACCTCTTTGAGTGTGAGAAACAAAAACCCAAATCCAGTCAACTTTTGGAAAAGTGTTGATCATTCCATTGAGAAGTCATTGCTTATTCTGTGAGTATAAATGGTTTTAGTTTTATTCAATTTTTTCTATCTATCTAGAAATAGCTTTTCTCTCATAGTCTCAATTCCTGATATTAGGAAGAGAACTTTACAACACTGGTGATCTAAATATTCATGAGAAATTGTGGAGCATTGTATCTCCAGCTTACAGGCCCAATTTTAAAACAAAATTTGTCCTAGTTATTTGTACATGTTAAGCAGTGTGAAGGTACCTGTTTGGCTAGAATATTCACTCCTGTGATAGTTGCCAAGTCTAAAGTTTGGGAAATCGCTATTGGCTGGTATAGATCACATGCTTGCTCCATGTGCTCAGTAGAAAACAAAAAACAAACATATAAAAAGTAGAAAAGTAATTTGCATAGACAAAAGGTATTACTCATAGCTCACTACATTAGAAACAAAGCTAAAACCTTAAAAATATGTTAATAAGATAGATGATTGAAATCTTCTGACATGTTACAAAGCAGGAGACGTTTATTAGACTATCACTTCCTGCACTTTGCAAATCTATCCACAAAAAATCAGCAAAATTAACTTTTCCACTATACCTCCAGTAATCCTTCTGTTAACAAGAAAACATGCTCAAGGACACATATTTGATCCTTTGTATCAATGCTTAATACTCTATGCTCTCTAATCAGTTAATAAAATAAGTTGTTTTCTTTAGAATATTGCTACATTACATAGTGATATGTTTAAAGGTTTTTGAAAGTATATATTTAATATAATTACTTGTGTCTTTTTATAGTAAATTTAAATATTTCAATAATGTAATTAATACTAATTAATTCTTGCAACATTCTTTGGAATAAGTTAGCCAATAGATGCATACATGCAAACATATAATGTATACATTTATAAGCCAACAGATAACGCTGATTCAAAATTAATCAACATTATTCAACCTTATCATTTGTCTTAGTTTGGGAGATTATTGCTGCAATGAAAAACCATGACCGAAAGTAACTTGTAGAGGAAAGGATTTATTTCATCTTATCCTTCCTGGTAACATTTGTTAAATAAAAGTTGGGGCAAGAACTAAAAATATCACAGGAACCTAGGGACAGGAGCTGATGCAGAGGCCATGGAGGATTACAGCTTACTGCCTTGCTCATTATAGCTTACTTAGCCTGTTTTCTTATAGAATCTAGGACCACCAGACCAGGGATAGCACCACTCACAATGGACTGGGCTTTCTCCATCAATCACTTCTTAAGAAAATGCCCTATGGTTGGATGCATTTTCTAATGATATTTCCCCCTTTCAGGTGACTTTAGCTTTGCCAAGTGGGCACAAGACTAGTGAAGATGCTACTAATCTTTAGTTCTTTCTTTGTGAGGGTTTATTTATATGTAAATAGCTAGGTAACTTGGCCTAATGTCAAGAATGGGGGCTTTTCCAAGTAGTTTTGACTTCAGTTCTCTCTTTTTATTTGACCTATGAAATCTCAGTTTCTCCAATAAAGAAGTTAGAGATTGCCGGGCGGTGGTGGCGCACGCCTTTAATCCCAGCACTCGGGAGGCAGAGGCAGGTGGATCTCTGTGAGTTCGAGGCTGGGCTGGACCGACAGCCTCCAAAACAATACAGAGAAACCCTGTCTCGTAAAAACCAAAAAAAAAAAAAAAAAAAAAAGAAGTTAGAGATACCTGCAGAATCTAATATGGGTTTGGCAAATAGCAATTAAACCCATTTGTCTAACTGCAAACCTTAAGCAGCTTTTTCTTTCTTTCGTTCCTTCTTTCTTTCTTTCTCTCTTTCTTTCTTTCATATTTCTGTATGGCTCATGATAGTATATGCTCTCTATTCTATAACAGTCTCATATGTACATACACACATGTGCAAACAGATGCATCAACACATAGACAAGGCTGTAGCATTTTCTAAATAAAATGTCCAAAGAGAAGTAAAGCAAATAGGATGCCACCCTCATTTTCATTCAAAAGCTTCTGAAGAAGACTAAATAATTGCACAAGCACATTTTACAGTGTGCACATAGCAAAGACCACAGAGATGGAACTCTGCCCGGCACCCACCTCACTTTTAAACCCCAGTCCTATGAAGAGTGTCCTAGTCACCTTGGGTTTCCATTATTGAGATCCCCCTTTCTCAGTCATCTTCATTTGCATCTCATCACGGTTGTCCCACTAAAGTGGGATTCTTTGAATCTAGGAGAATTCTGCATTCTTCTGTTTCTGGAAGACGAATTTGTATCATGTCATTGTCAAAACAGTCTCAGCTTCCTCACTCACAACTAATTTCTTATCTATTGTCGCTTGTCTCTGCCATCTACAACTTAAGTTTATTTCTCTTGGAACAGAGCCTGTCAAGACCCCTCTTTCTGTCATTTTGTTAACTGTTATACCCCGGGTGCTGTGATCTTTAGTCTCATTCCATCTTCCCAAAGTATGCTGCCATGGACCCGAAAGCACTAGAAGTTCTCTGAATGTGCCCTTGTGGTCTGGGCTTTTGTCCCTCTTCTCATGCCACTCTGTGCTTGAAATGCCTGTCATGCACGAATGTGTTTCATTTTAAAGGCTTTCTGGAAAAAAAACACTCTTTCATGATCATGGCTTTAGATTAGACATATTAGTCATTTGCTTATGGCCCCAACTGTCCTGTACCCAGCACTGCCAATGCTTCCTGTGCCTCTTTCCACTTTGGTTTTTATATCTCCTTTCAGTAACTGCTGACCTCATCTTCACTGTAGCACCTAACATATAATGGTCAATTCATAAATGCGGAATAGATGAACTTATTGATTAAATTAAACAAGGAGAGATACTGTTTCACTGGAAAACTTAAAGTTGATAATTTTTAGTAGTGAGATATTGATGTTTGTTCCCCCCCTTTGGATAATATAAGGGATAGCATGAAGTATCAGAAAGGAAGTTATTGAATATGATAACCCACATTGTTGGCATACTTGAAGTTTCTCCCTATTTCCCTTTAGCTAGAATTATACATTTGCTTTAGAAGTTTCTGATTTAAAAGAATAAAGAAATTATATTTGCTTGTGGTGGGTAGCTATTTTTTCCCAACCAAAAAACTCCCTTCTGAAGGTAGATGGAAGTCTGATAAGACTCATAAATACAAGAAAATATAGAATTTTCAGGAAACTCATGCAATTTACAGGTCTAATAAGGCCCCACTCCAAGTTTATACATTCAATTGTTTAGGAAGGGGGATTCTCAGGTCAGCAGAATTGAATACAAGTTGTATAGGGAGCTTTAAGGAATGAAGATTTCCTAACTAATTACCTAGGTTAGGATAAAATTTATGACATATAGCTGCATTGGAATCAAGCATGTGACAAGTATTGTCACACAATTTTCTGTAAGTACCACCACCAATATAATTACTGGTTCACCGACTCTGATGGTTAGCTTTGGTAAACATAATATTAACCTGGACGTGTTTTAGAACAGGATTATCATTTGGGTTATTGCATCCATCAGATTGGCCTCGTAAGCAAATCTATGGGGGAATTTCCTTGACAATGAGTGAGTGATATTAATGGTTCCAGAACACTGTGGACAATTCCACATTTGGGCAAATGGTCCTAGGTTGTATAAGAAAACAAACTGAGCAAGCCATCAGGAACAAGCCAGTAAGCATTGTTCCTCCATGGCCTCTGTTTCAGCTCCATCCTCCAGGTCTCTTCCCTGATTCCCCTCACTTATGTACTTTAATAAACCCCTTCTTCCCCAAAGTTGCTTTTTGTCATAGTGCTAACCACAGAAATTGAAAACAGACTATGACACCAACCAAGACTTGGATAGCATAATTTCTTTAGTTTATCCTTAACAGCTTATCCTATTTAGAGTTAATAGAGCTTAGGTCACATGTCCCAGGAAAATCACACAACAACTTGTGTATGTACATACATGTATTTGTGCATGAAGAAGAGAATGTATAAACAATTCCACAGGTACTACTTACAAAGTAATCTTTTCAGAATTGTAGATGTATCAGATTATTAAAGCTTTCTAATATGCTATAGAATAAATGGTTAAGATTGTAAATTCATATAAAAGAAATCTGATTCTGTAAATATTAAATAATTTTGAGGGCTCCTGCAAAGATCTGGTAAGATACTTATCAAATAATTTGCAAATGGTATTATGCTAGATACTGGACTCTAAAATAATGAATAATCTATGTATTTTTTCAGGTTCTAGGGGAAATTATTGACATAGACAAATTTATTATATTCTAGCAAATATAAATATTTGCAACACTATTGTTAATATAGGCCCCAAATTTGACATTTCATTTTTCTATCAGAGATGGCTAATTGTATCATATATTGGCTAATGTTTTGAAATTTTATGTATAGCAATAAATAGGTCTGTTATAGAATCTTATAATTAAGTCATGTGAATTATAATGGGAAATAGGCTATGTTATATTTTATATATAATCCTTTTAAGGTTTGGAATTAAAAAATGTTTTATGGTTCATTATTTACCACAAATATAACCTCGTTGTTTATTGAAATTAACATTACTGGTATGTTTTGATTGGCTAACAGTAGAATATTGGAAAATGTTTATTAAGCACATCCCTAAGGAAAAGGATACTGATTTACATCACTTGTCAATTTCTGTCATGTGAGAAGTCTCCACAACAATCAGTTCCCACTGACTAATGTGAAGAGATTAAACATAGACTTAAGCAGAGAGACATTAGTTAGCTCCTGCAAGTTCTACAGGTCATGTCTAGCAGTCTACTGTCAGATTCCTTTCCTGTTGAAGTATGGCCGGTTTTGATGCTTTAATTGTGGCACTTTTTATTAGAGTGATAAAACAAACCATCAAGTAGAAGACAGACTACCTTGAAAGATATCTTCATTCTCTTGTCAATTTCCTCAAGCAATTACCGACAACAAAGTGCAAGTTGGTTTACTGTGCATCAAGTCCTGCAGTTGTTAACTTCCAGCCCCTCACCTGCTGCAGTGGGAGCCTTTGATTTGGGTCTGTTGGAATGACTTAGAAATGAGGGAATTTAATAAGAGATAATTTTAAAAAAGAAAGCAACGCCCCCAAAGGAAGCGAGGGACTTTGTGACTTCTGACCATGTTCTACTGTATGTCCATCTGTCAGCAGAGTGCAGGTGCTTTTGACACCCACCTTCCTGTATTTGGATACTTGATCCTTTCCCAGATACACTACAGGTTTTGTTTTTGAAGATTTCTGAAGGGGTTCCACAAAGATTTGCTTAGATAAAAGGTGAAAGTGGCCTTCACTCCAGTCACCAACATCCCATCCATGTGTGGGCAAGAAACCAAGCTCAGACAGGCACACAAAAATAAGAAATGAAAGCAGGCGTGCCTTGTAGAGAAGAGTTCCAGTGGGGGACGAAGACAGGGTAAAGACGACTCAAGTTTGTCATATAAGTCTATGGAATCATCAAACAAAGAGCTAGTAAATAAAAAGATGAAAATTTTATTTGTAAGTTTGAGGGAATAAAATATTTTAAAAAGCAGCGATTTTGACTGAATGAAAGTGTAAGTTGAAACGCTTTCTGACTAAAGAAGTAGTACTCTGAAAACTACTCTTTAAGAAATATAAGAAAACATTGTGCAAGGCCCATAGTTACTTTCGCTAAAATTCCATGCTTCTGGTTTTTCAAAATTTCCACTTATTCCATTTCTTTTACATAGTATCTAAGGGCTGTGGATTTTTCAGTGCTATCAAGCATAAGTATAAGCAAGAAGTGCTTGAATCAAACAAAGCCAAGTGTTTTTTTGAACCTTAAAGTTATGTCCTTTCATTGCATTGTGATAGGTACTTCAGAAAGGTTGTTGCCAAGAATATCTTAAAACTGTTTTTGAAAACTAGCTTTGTTCTTCAAATTTCTTTATATTCTCTGCTTCCCCACAGTGCCTTCCAGAGGATAGCAGGTTCGTGCAAAGCTCCCTAATAAAGGAAGAGGAGATGTTACAGTGTCAAATACGGAGTAAGCTGTATATACTAGTTCCCTTCAAAAAGATAAAATGCATTCTGGAAATACAAGATAGATAAAATATTTAATGTTTATTTTAAATATTCATGAAATAAAGTTTTGAATATCTTTATATAATCTCTAACAAGTATTAAACTTGTTAATGGTAACAACTGGATTACTGTTATACAAATATATCCAACTAAAAATTTAGGAATACACTTGCATATTTTTTAAGGAATTAAAATAATCAGAATTTACTCAAAGGATTAGGATATGCTAAATAAGACAATGATCTTGGAAATAATTTGCTGTTATTACATTTGGGCCTAAATGTAACTATCAGAATTTCATGGATGAATATTTTTGAACCTCCAGAGCAGGTAATTCCTATGCAATTTAAATTGTGTCAGGCTTAGGAAATAGACTCTTTCCAATTATTTTAAAAAGATATGACATTGAAACCAAAATCTGACAAAGACACCACAAGAAAGGTGTCTTACATATGAATATTAATGCAGCATAGTAAATAAAATGCAGAAAATGAACCTAGCACTTCATTCAAAGAATAATATCCCATGAACAAGTGGGTTTTATTTCAGGATTGCAATAATGTTTAACAGTATGAGATCTCCTAGCACAGTTGACTGCAGGTCAAAGAACACAATTGTTTGTAGAGTACAAAAAGAATGACACTTCTTTAGGTCCCATTATATGCATATCTCAAATCACTTGCAAACCTCATTGTTGATAATCAAACATTCATGCATACTCAGAGTAGTCGTATATAAGGCAGGTATGTTCAGTTCCCTATCATTTAATATTTTCCAGGAAATGCTATAGACATTGAAATTAGCAGTAACAATACAGTAACAATTATAGCTTTTGGAAAAGAAGAAGAAATGTTACAATGATTTACACATTGCATGATTATATATTTGAAAAATCCAGGTTATAATAGGTAAGATACTATGAATAAAATGATCTAATAATGTAGCTGGTCACAAAATGTATAAAAATGAACTTGGTAAAACCATAAGCAAAGTTAAAGAGCAGGCCACTTAAACTTGCAGAAAGTATAATGAAATAAAACCTCCAAATATCTCAGATTAAAGATAGGCAGAAATGCATACTTTAAATATGGAGCATCTGTTATGAATAATCACACACACACATTTTATTCTGGACAACAATAAATGGGATTATTGATAATAAAATCTACTGATTGATGTTATTACAATCTTAGTTAAGATGAGAATATGTTGCAGGTTTTATTTTATTTTAAAGTCTTATTTGCAATTGTGTGTATGTGTGTGGGAGGGAGTATGAATATGAGTACAGGTGCCTGTGGAAGTCAGAGGCATAGGATTCTCCAGAAACCAGTTGCAAGTGGTTGTATGGCTCTCCAAATGGGTGTTGGAATTGGCCTTTCATCTTTGGTAAGAATAATATATGCTCATAATCATTTAGCCATCTCTACAGGCCCCATGTAACAGTCATTTTAATTTCTCCTATGAATATCATGACAAAAAATCTTAGCCAATTTTATTAGCTATTTTTCTGTTACTGTGATAAAATATCATGAAAAAGGTGCCTTATAGAAGGAAGGACTTATTTTGGACTTATGGTTATAGAGTAACTGAATTCATCATGTTAAGGAAAGCGGGTAGCTGGTATCATGAGCACCTGAGAGTTCACATCTCAAACCACAAGCAGAAAGCAGAGTGTGCGCTGGGAATTCAGATGTTCTGAAACCTCAGAATTGGTCCCCATTACCAGACTTCCTCAAACAAGGCAACATATCCTAAATATCTCCAAACAGCTCCACCAATTGGCGGCCCGGTATTAAAGCATCTGTGCTGATTGGAGACATACTCATTCAAACCACCATACCAAGTCATAATATCTGTTACGTGAGTTCATATAAGATGTATAGTGTGTCCCCAAATCTCATTCATATCACATTGAAAAGTCAGCAACTCCAGTCGAATGTACCTCCATGGCAAATCAGAAATCTAGGCTCCCAGCTTCACTTTTCTGTAAGCTCTCCAGGTTCTTTCTGTAATTTTGTCTTTGTCTTGTTCGCCCATTCATTGCCCTGAGATTAGATCTCCAATACAGTCTTACTTAACTGTCAAGCTATGGAACAAAATACAGTTGTGTGCACTAGAAGAAAGTATAATAGATTGGTTAAAACAAAACAATTTGGCAAAATTTGTATGAGCAGAAACAGAACGCAGATTGTAAAATGTATAATGCAAATCATGTATCTGACCATGGAGTTTAAAATTAGTAATATGACTAATGAAATTGAAACGCTGCTTTAAAAATATGAATAGATTTCCTTTATAGACTGGATATTGCTATTTTGCAAAGAAAAAATGTTTTTAGCTTAATGATGCATGGAAACTTGCACTAGTATTCGGGCACAGCTGGGCTAATTGGAGAAGCTAAGTGTGTGGATTTTCTAGTAGCCCTCGGTGCTTCATGCTGCTTAATGAATCAAAATGTCATTGAAAGTTTATGGGATTTTGGTGTTTGCTCTTACATCTGGGACATAGAATGGACAAGGCAGATGGAACTTAATATGGCAAGTCTATGTACTGAAGACATCCTGAGAATAAGGTTGTGTTTTAATGATCATCATAGTCTGTAAGACTGGTTTTATGTTGTATCAACTATATATGAAAATGATAGCAGGATGTTTCCTCTCTCTCTCATCTCTCCCTGTCTCTGTCTCTGTCTCTGTCTCTGTCTCTGTCTCTCTCTCTCTCTCTCTCTCTGTGTGTGCGTGTGTGTGTTTGTGTCTCTGTGTGTATGGAATTCTTGGCATTGAGTTCAGAGCCTCATTTGTGTTTAACAAATAGTACGTTGAACTAAAATCTCAGCCTCTGGGCATATTTTCTAAATGTAGTCATTTTATAGAATTTTTTTCTGAAAACCAATTGTAATGATACACTCACAATTACTATTTACTATGTAATTCAGAAAAATAAATATTTATTCTTTCTTCACTGTAAGCCAATCACCTGCATCATCAAGACACTTTTAATGCCCTGCATATGTGTGTGGCATTGAGGACACACTTTCTGTTCTCAAAGAGATTACCTTCTGATTACAGGCAGATAATGGGTACGGGGCAGAAATGAACATATAAAGAAGTGAGTAAGGTAATTTGAGACAGTGATATGTACCAGCACGACACATGATGGTGTAATGAGTTAGAAAATGGCAGGAATCAGTAGTTTCTGACTAGATTATCTGAAGAGTCATGATCTGAAAGGAAAATATGTAAGCTGTCACTGCGAGGTGAGAAGTATGAGTAATGGAAACAGACTCAGTAAATGTTTGTTTAATGGATATGTTTTTTAAATTTATTTTGTTTCATCTTTAAATTCATCTTATTTTGTGAAGTTAAAATTAAAATGATTTTAGCAATTCACATAACTTAAAGTCCAAAGACAAAGTATTTCATGTCTTAAGTCACATTATTTATTTGGATATAAAGGCAGAATAATGTTTTAATCTGTCATTGCTTCAAAAAGATTCAGAAATTTTTAAAGAATTATGTCGTATATTTTAATAAAAGTGTTTTTTCACATATGTTTATCATGTTCTCAGATCTTCCCCACCATCACACCATCACACAGCTTTGTCTTCTTCTTCTTCTTCTTCTTCTTCTTCTTCTTCTTCTTCTTCTTCTTCTTCTTCTTCTTCTTCTTCTTCTTCTTCTTCTTCTTCTTCTTCTTCTTCTTCTCCTTCCCCTTTTCCTTCTCCTCCTCCTCCTTCATCTTCTCCTCCTCCTTCTTCTTCTCCTTCTACCTCTTCTTCATCAAATACCTCCCCAAAACACTAAAGAAAAATCTAAAGAAAGAAGGAGACACCAAAAAGATAAAAAATAGCCAAACAAAATATCCAGAAAATACCATGGAATTCATTTATTTTCAAGATTATAATGTAATTGTATCATTTCCTCCTTCTCTTTCAGCCCTCCAAAATTTCCCATACACCCCTTTATAGTCTCTTAAAAATTCATTAGCTTTTTGCATGAATTGTTGTTATTCATATATTATATACATACCTATAAATTCCTAAATACATAAATGTGACCTGTTACGTCTGTACAATATTATTTGTATGTGTGTTTTCAGGGATGACCATTTAGTACTTGCTAACCAATTGGTGTGCTCTTCTCTGGAGAAGACCACTTCCTCTTTCAGCATTTGTTGGCTGTCTGTAGTCCTTTGTGTTGTATTGGGGCTTCTTGGGCTTTCTCCTATCAACTTTAGCATGTCTGTTGCTGTTGTTCTTGTTCAATATATGCTTAGGAAGTCATATTGGTGATACTGTATGGGTGTATCTTCTGATATTCGTAGAGTATACAGATTTGCAGAAAACTCCCTGATCCTCTGCCTCTTAGAATACCCCTGTCCCTGTCCCTATATATTCCATGAGTATTAAGTGTAGAGTTTTTTCTGAAGATGTATCCATTATGATTGGCTCCATTAAGTGTAGAGTTTTTTCTGAAGATGTATCCATTATGATTGGCTCCACAACTCGATATTTTGATTTGCTGTGTGTAGGAGGAAGTCTGATGCCGCCATTAAACATGTGACTTACTAAGTCTATGCCGCCATTAAACATGTGACTTACTAGAGGCACATACAGATGAGGTAATAAAAGGGCGGTTTACCACACCGCTAACCACACCCACTTTAGGCAGGACTAAAGACGTATACGGCTGGACGTAAAGACGTATACATACGTAGGCGGAACTACGTCACTAGCCAAGCCCACTTTTGGGCATGGCTAGGGGCGTTACAGGGGAAGGCATACAAGACAGCGCACAGGAAGTCTCGCTCTCTTTTCCTGGAGTTCGGCTTCCGGTCCAGTTGCTAGCTGAGATCTGCTGGGCTTCTCTGGCGTCCGTTGAAGCCAACAGCTGTGTTTCTTTTTGTTGTGATCTCAGTCTGTTGTAAAGAGAAGTGTTTTTGATAAGGGGTGAGGACTTCACTTATCCGTGGGTACAATGACACATATTTAGCATGTAGTACAGATTTAGTAAAGTAGAGATTGTAGGTTATTGCCCAAGGTTCGTGACTTTTCTAGCTTTAGGTAGTTGGCTAGTTTTTCCAGTACCATAAATTTTTTCCCTTTTGATGAGCAGTTTCATATTGTCAAGTTACTCCTGGCCTGGGGCCTGGCCTGGAATGTGATTGATGCACAAAGTGGTACTCCTTTGGAGAAAACTGATTTTCACCTTATTAACAGCTATCAATTTCAAGTTGTTTCTTGAGTAGGGATGCAGTCCTATCCACTTTGTCTTCTCAGTGATAGAATACTGTGTGGCGTGAATATATGTAAGTTTTGTGTGTACTCTCACAGACTGTGTGAACTCATACGTGTATTAGTTTTGCTGTCGTGAAGACACTCTTTCCTTGGAGTCATCCATCACTTCTGGCAATAACAATTATTCTGAATACTCTCGCACATAAATCCCAAAAATTGAGGAGAGATGTTTATTGGCGAGAAATAATTTAGGACTGAGTGCTTCAAAGTCTCTAACTATATTCACATTGTTCAGTTTTGGGTCTCTGTTAGTTCCCATGCACCGCAAGAAAAAAAGTTGATGAAGGTTGACAAGGTATTTGTCTAAAAGTTTAGTAGTATGTCATTAGGAGTCATATTATTGCTATGTTCTTTTAGGAGAAAAATAATAGTAGTTTCCCCCTATTTCTATGACTGTGTCTAGTTCAGGTTCTTGTCTCGTTTGCAGTACCATGCATACGTTCCATCTCATGGAGTAAACCTCAAATCAAATCAAAAAGTGGATAGTAAGTCCCCTGACATTTGTGCCAGCATTGTACCAGTACATATTGCAAGAGGGTCACTGTTGTAGGTACAAAGGCTTATATCTAGGTGATAATGATGATTACTTTCTCCGCTGGTCATATTCCCAGTGTCCTTCAATACCAGGAATGCTAGTTAGTAGGAGTGAAGCATCTATTTAGGCAATAGCTCTACATATTAGACAAAAGTATGTATTGCTTCAGTAACCTGGACCTATGCCAGATTATGGAGAGCAACCAATAGCCTTGGCAATATCCTATGATGTTTTAAGGTTTCCAAGAGACCCCTTTGGCCAATGGCTCTTATGAGATGCAACCCATTCCAAGCAATGGAGTTTTTATATAGTGTTATAATATAGCTAGTGGGGCATTGTCTTTCCTATTATTTGGTGATTTTATTTAGATTACTTTTGTAGATGTATATATTTTAGCAAGCTTTTACAGTAGTAGTTTTCCATATGGTTTTCTGTAACCTGAATGTTTCTGTCTTGGCTAAGTCCTGCCACCACTTCAGTCCCAAATGATCACACGGATGCTATCTTAATTATGAAACTGTTGGCCCTTGGTTATGGCTTCTTATTGGCTAGCTCTGACTTAATTACTAACCAATAACTACTAATCCATGTATGTCCATGCGGTCTTGGCTTACAAAACCTGCAACTCCTTTGCCTGCTACATGATGATGCCTGGCTCAGCATCTCCACAGAGAAGAGAAGAGAAGAGAAGAGAAGAGAAGAAAAGAGAAGAGTGTGATTTCCTGTTTGTCCCTGCTTATATTCTGCCCAGCTATGCCACTTCCTGCCTGGCCAATCGTTCAATCAGTGTTTTAGTCATTAATCAATAAGAGAAAAATATACACAGAAGGACTTCCCCCATCAGTTTTCAAATGGCCTTTATTGTTAGTTTTCCAAACATATATTTCCTCCTTTATCACTTCTGAATATTTAATCCCATATTCTATTTTTCCTTTATCTTTCCTAACACTATATTTATTTCCCCTTCCTTGGAAAATCACATCCCTTACTGTTGCATGTTCTTTTTCATAAATTGATACCAATAATTCTTTCTTTCTTTTTTTTTGCGAGACAGGGTTTCTCTGTATTGTTTTGGAGGCTGTCAGTCCAGCCCGGCCTCGAGCTCACATAGATCTGCCTGCCTCTGCCTCCCGAGTGCTGGGATTAAAGGCGTGCGCCCCCACCGCCCGGTCCCCCAATAATTCTTTCTGTGAGTAAGAAAATTGATAGAAGAACCAACTGTCATGATTCATGTGAAAATATTCTGGTATTATAAAGCAGTATTTGTTAATTTGCTTATTTTTCTAGTTTTCTACAGCCATTTAATACAGAGACACCATATTTTCAAATAAATATGTCGACACTCTTCATTTTCTTCATGGGAGATAGGAATGTTAAAGGACATTCCTTTAAAACATAGTTCATGAGAGAGCACTGATGTGAATACCCATAAAATGACTGGCCCACTACCTGTTCTTAAGCACTCAGGGTACTGTTGGAAATAATAGCTGAGCAGATTAAGTGAAAAACAAAATTCTCTCACATAAAGTCCATCAAAGCGCCCGGGAATATTGTCTTCTAGTCTTTGTGACTTGATTTTGAAAGAGAAAGAGAGAGAGAGAGAGAGAGAGAGAGAGAGAGAGAGAGAGAGAGAGAGAGAGAGAGAGAGAGCGAGAGAGAGCAGAATTGAATGGTCAGACTCTTGACTCCATCAACAAGTCTCTAAGGCCGTTTGCCAGTGATATTTGGTAAGGTAACACGAAACTACTTTTCATCAAGTGATCTGTCTATTGCAGAGTGAATGGCTATTTTCTTAGGTCAAACTGGCCAGTTTCTCACTTCTTCTCCCTGGTAGAGTAGGATCTGCTGGTACTTCTGGTTTCCACTGAAAGTTACTTTAAAAGTCACTGGTGGAAGATTCTAGTTGAGGAAGCTCTGACTCAAGGAACTCTGTGTCAGACATTAAGATGGAGTTTCTTAAGTCAATTTCTTATTTCTTAGGAAGTAAGGCTGTTCTCATTTCCATCCTTTTTAGATGCGAGCAAATTTTGGACCTGTAAGCCTAAACTCAGGCCAATTCCTTGATGGGTTGTCGCAGAAGTCCCTAAAATGTGTCAACAGCCCTCTAGAAGAGTGGTTCTTTTTCCCCAGAAAGAGCATTCTTTTTTGGGAGAAAATTTATGTTGATGATTTTCAAATTATTGGAACTCCTCAGGCAACTTGCCAGCTGGCCACCCCTATGCGATGACTCAAGATCAAATGCCAAGTTCGGGGTTTTGGCAGTCACTAGAATGACCTGGTCAACTTCAAGAGGCAGTTCAGGGGGAGATTTCAGGATTCACATTTTAACACAATTGCTAGTTTGCTTTTGGATGAAATCCAGCACTTTATTTTTAATATGTGAGCCTCAATATCTCTTTGGAATCACTTTTTCTGTGTATGTCCTACTTACAAGAAACTGAAGAGGTTTTATAATAGGAAAAAATGGAGACAAAATGTTCTTTGTTATATGAATTCTCAAAAACAAGATCTTGGATTATCTGACAGGTTTGTTTACCGTTGAGTTCAAATATTATTTATCTGGGTGATTATATATAGGTTTTGAATTGTAGTTGATTATTCCTCTTTTTTTTTGGTTTTACGAGACAGGGTTTCTCTGTATTATTTTGGAGGCTGTCGGTCCAGCCTGGCCTCGAACTCACAGAGATCCGCCTGCCTCTGGCTCCCGAGTGCTGGGATTAAAGGCGTGAACCACCACCGCCCGGCCTGTAATTGATTATTCTCTTAATGCTTATAAAATAGGGAGTAAATACTAAATATATGATACAGTAAAATGGTATGTTTCTGTTTATTGGGCAATCATGTTCTATTTTTAGTGCAATAATTTCTGTATCTAAAACGTGATAATTATGGTCATATGGAAACATTGAACTGGCTGTAGCTCCTATTATAAAGGAAGGAAACTGCATGTTCCTACAGTAAAATCACTGTGCTCATTTCATATTTTAGTGTCTTTGGGCAGTACTATTCTTTGTTTTTAAGAACACACACACAACAAATTAATGAAATCTACAAAAATTTCACACTTCATGTTAAACAGTGAGAAATAGCAAGTGCTTACAATAACAGAGATAGAATGTAAGCTTTAACAATTCAAAATTGTGGAGAGATGGCTTACTGGTGTCAAAGAAATGAGAAATCTATCTTCTGAAGTGTAACTGTGAACAAGTCACCAGATAATCTAAACTTTAGCTTTTTGCCACTAAACAAGCATTGTGACACCTAAGCTACATGGCAATTATTGCATTAGGTAAGCAGTACCTTGCACACTGTAAATATTTATCAAAGGGCCAATATGAAATTTCTGGGCAAATTGTCCTGGGTTTAAATTCTGACTAGAATTTACTTGTAGTTTGTCTGTTGGGTAGATTAATAAATTGGGCTTCATTTTCACTTAATGCTGTTATATAAGTAAATGAAGCAAAATATATAAAGTATTTAGTCCAGATGTCTAAATGTTGCTATTATGATTAATAAAACATGACTACATTGGGGATTCCTAAATGTTAGCATTGAGTGGCACCAGCTGGTTCAGTGACTTTCAATTTGCCTCCTATGGTGCTTGATTGTTGTACAGATATTTCAACTCTGTTTGTTTATGGAGAAGTAAAATATATTATTTTTCCACATGAATTTTCACTTGAAAAAAGAAGTTCACGTTGCTAAGCAAAGTTTGAAAAACATTCACTTGTTCCAAGCTCATTAAAGATGCTGCAATTGAAACTCAGGGAAGTTAATAATGAAGCAACGAGGACTGGAATTCAGGTCAGCAGCGCTCTGACTCCAAGTGATCTGATGTTTCCACTGTTTCATTGCCAGTTGCATTTCAAGTTTCATTTTAATTAAATGATTTCAGGAAATGAGATAGCATCTGCACATTCTTCTTGCCCTGTGTACCAATAAATGATAGCTTTCTCCCAAATTTTCTTCTAAAGAATTACTAAAGAATTTTGAAGAATTGCTAAAAATAAAAAAGAATAAAAGCAGTCAGTATTACTAAGTAGTACATTTCATCATGAGTTCCAAGGATTCACTTTAAGGGCTTTCTCCTAAATATGAGAGTCAGAATCCATTTCTGATTTTATTTTATTTTTATCACAATCAAACCTTTAAATAATTTACTTAGGGATTAGCTATTATTAAGTTACACTTAGAATTCTCATGGTGTAACAATTATTTAATACTACTTAATCGTATTTCACATTCTAATTTTAAATATGTTTACTCAAAGTCCTGGCTATCATTACTTCTTAGGCTATTTCTTAGATGCCTATTGAGGGGCTATTCCTAAATAAGACTAACAGACAAAGAATATTCTAACCATATACAAACAATGTGAAATAAAGGGATAAAATAATCCAAAATGATGGATTTTAGAGTCAACAAGTAAATAACATCATAGCAGTTGCATGAAAAGAGACAATGGCCATCCATATATAGCAAAACTGAATTGGCATTGAATCAGATCATCCAGCCACACTCTCCAACACTGTTACTTCATTTTATTGTTCCTTGGTAGTGACAAAAGAAGAAAAAATATTTTCTTTCCTGTATTCAAAAATATTTGATATTTTATGTAACCATAAAATCAGTCAGGAAACATGCCACTTCAATTTTATGTTCATTTTTGATAACAAATATTCATTCTGTGGTTAAGTTCTGACACCTGTTTATTAAAATACATACTGAATTTTACAAAATCTTGAATGTATTTTAGCATTTACCTTTCCTTTTAAATACTGGTTTTAGTAACTAAATATTGGAAATTTTACTCAATTAAACTTCCTCAGGAGTTATATATTTCTTCTATTTGAGCATAATATCAGTAATTTCCACTTCATTAAATTAGAATTTTTGTGTTTTTGTTTCTTGCTCAAAGTGGAATGAGTTTCATAGAAGCATTGTGAATATCATTAACTACATTGTGGAAGAAATACTAAGTCAGTTGATGGAACAAATGACATAATTTGGAGACTTTACATATGATAATTTTATTCAGTGTAGTCTTCCATTGTTCATTTCTTTGAATCTTTTTGTTTGTTTGCTATTTTGTTCTTTTGTTGATTTTTGTTTTTTTTTTTTTTTGTTTTTTGTTTTTTGTTTTTCGAGACAGGGTTCCTCTGTATTGTTTTGGAGCCTGTCCTGGAACTTGCTCTGTAGACCTGAGCTGGTCTTGAACTCACAGAGATCTGCCTGCATCTGTCTCCTTAGTGCTGGGATTAAAGGCGGGCGCCACCAACTCCCGGTGAAGAGTGCAGCAGATCTCATTATAGATAGTTGAGAGCTATCATGTGGTTGCTGGGAATTAAACGCAGGACCTCTGGAAGATCAGCCAGTGCTCATAACATGTGAGCCATCCCTCCAGCTCTTCTTTGAGTCCTTAACATTGTTAAATGCACTTTCTTTATTGAATATTCTTATTTCTACAGCCTGACATTGCCATCTGCTAATATTGAAAATCTCTAAATTCTCAAGCAGAATACACACAACTAAGACTAAAAACCATCTCATGAATCGCACTGTCTGATCAGCAGGGTTTCTTTTGCCATATGGTAGTTGATTCACATGTTGGTCTGGCAACTCTGAATGAACTTTTCCAGATGTGTGCTTTCCAGCAGGCTCATCCTTTGTTCCATTTTGTGTTTGCTTGAAGGGGTCTAAGAAAATGCCTTTTCCTGGTTTAGCTTAATTTGTGTCTCTGCTCTCTCCACTGTCTCTTCCTGTTTTCTGTGTCTGGCATATGTATTCCTTGTTATCATTTTCCCACCATCATTATAACACCATGGCTCATAACTTCAGCTGTTTCCTTTCAGCTTAGTTCACATTAGCTTCTGTTTTCCTAAGCTTTGGCCCCAAACAACCTGTCAGACTTATTTTGAGTATTTTAGTCTTTCCTCTAACCGGTTTTATTCAATTTTTATTTTGTATCATTGCCAAAGGCAACCATATTATCTATGTCTTTTTAAATATTCTCCTTTTTGGCTCTACATTCAGGTTATTACAAGATTGCTATTTTTATAATTTTCACAGAGACAACATATCTTAATAGTCATTCCTTATTGCATCTCATTTACTGCAGTTACTTCTAATTCACCAACCCATTTACCCATCTGTTCCATTTTTTTCAGGTAGATATTGGTTCCTACATATGGCTCTGTGCATGCTTTTGTCTAGATCAAACCACTAGTGGCTATTTCTGTCCATTGGCAGTGATATTGAAGTAATCAGCCATCACTTACAACAACAGATACTCTTGGTCTCCTCCTACCTTCCTGGTTCATTTCACACCACTACTCTTTTCTGCCCTTTGTACATGGTATTCACAGCACCTGGAATGCTAGCTCTCATCTCTCTCATCTCTTCTATTGATCTGAGTTTCACTCTTTCCTAAGTTCATAGATTGTCTTGCCTTTTTTAAAATTTAAATTATTTTTCATTTTACATACCAACCCCAGTTCCACATCCCTCCCCTCCTCCCCTCACAACCTCTCCCTCTTCTCACCCCCATCTACTCCTCAGAGGTGTAATGTCTTCCTTGGGGAGACAGCAAAATCTGGCATACCAAGTTGGAGCAGGACAAAGGCCTTACCCACTGTATCAAATCTGAGCATGTATTCCACCATAGGAAACAGACTCCAATAAACCGCTTCATGCACCAAGGGTAAGTCCTAATGCCACTGTCAGGGGGTCCCACAGCAGATCAAGACACATAACTGTCACCCACATTCAGTAGGCCTAGCTCAGGCACATGCAGGTTCCCCAGCTGTCAGTCTAGTCTTGCCTTTTTAATAGTTTATTTTTTATGGCCATGAGTCTTTATTAAACACCTAAAATCTTTTCATTCATTTGTTAACATTGTCAATGTAAAATGTTCGTATCAACTGTATTTCATGAATTTTTTCCTAAAAAGTAGTCTGTTCACTTTTTTTATTCAGTGAATCCCACTTTAAAACCCTAGTTGGCACCCTTCTCATGAAAAGCACACACTATCTTCCAATTTATGTCAGTCTTCTCTCAGTTTCCCTGGGATTGCAGGTCTGCCTGCAGCACCACATGTACCAATAATGAAAGCTTGTTGTAGGGTTTGATGTTTTTATATTTGCATTGTCTACACTAACTTACAAGATTGATACAGAATTAATATTTTGACTTGCTATAATAGCTAAATCTGTTACATAATAGCTAAATCTGTTAGTTTCAGTTAGATTTCAACTTCATGTCATTTATGTTTCATGTTGTATTCTGTGCCAATCAGTCCATATTTTTATTTCTCCTTTCTGTGAATTGCACAATATTGTGAGATTAGGTGTTGGTGTGTTTTAATTGGAATAAATAAATCACACTGGTGATATTTTACAATTCTTTTGTTTTAAAAGCACCTTATTGTTGTAGTTTCTATGCCATGTTTCTCAATTTAGAAGTTCATAGCAAGGCATTTTTTTTAACCAAAGGCTCAAAAAAGGCAACTATATGTCTGTCATCATATAGAATAATATAATTTTTATTGATTTGTAAACAGCAAAGCATTTAGGTTAATTCTGTCAGATAAATGTTCCTTTTGCTTCAGAAGTATTTGCTTTAAGGACTTTTATGGAATACAACATGAAGGATTGAGAGTTGTACACTCAATAGGTTGAAAGAATCAAAACAACATCTTTGAGAAGTAACTGGATATATTAGAGCTGGTACTTAGTTCAAAAAACGATAATCCATTAGCAATGTGGAAACCATCTCATGGTTCTAACAGGAACAGATTCTCTTTGGTTTTCAAAAGGAGAAGTAGAAGCAATGAGGATTTAAAAAAGACATTTTAGTGAATTACTAAAATCATAGTCCACATTCTATACCTGCAGAAAATGAACTGTACCAAAGGATCTGAATTATAGAATCAGCTATTAAACAGTATTTCTAGTCTGTTTAAGTATTTAGACAGAAATGGTTGATTTTTAACTTTATTTTACCTCCTTTCCACATAGTTTATTCTTGACTTACAAGATTTGTCATTATCCATCTTTCTTAATAGTATAACTAAATAATAGAACCATGTGTACATGTTTGTGTGTGTGTGTGTGTGTGTTTGTGTGTGTAGCCTTATAATTATTTTAAGGAATGTATAAACCTTACCAAATTCCCTCTTATTCACATCTATTTTGGGTAAGCTAATAATTTGGGGAAACAGTTCTATTGACATAAATAATCAACCAATTCTCATCCAGTGGGTGCATGTGCAGAGTTTGAAAGAACAGCTTCAGAAAGAAATATCTTTCAGAAATAGAAGAGGATAAGATGCCTACTTTCTTCTCTAGACAGCTTCAAATTTCATTTACTCCTCTGAAAGTTAGGGAATTTGTATCTGACTCAAGACAGAAGTTTGAAGGCAAGAGACTGCTCATGGGGCATCTATTTCAATGCAAAGACAAAGGCATAGAAGTCTGATTGCAGGCAAACACTCTTTCCAGTTGAAGCAGGCAGGGAAATTCTTAAGATAGATTTCATCTACAAAGGCCTGTGAGAACTCTCTAGTGGCTGGCTGCTTTGCTTATCTGATCATCAACCTTAACCTCAATATCTGTCTCTGGGTTTTTATTATTCATGCTACAAAGGCCATTCAGAAAGGTGAAGTCACCAGGAAGAGGAGACCAGCAGAGGGTGGAGGAGTAGATTATGGTCCCCATCATGGAAAGTGTAATAAATTGGTCTCTGAAAATTCAACCCACTCAATGCTCTAATATGCAGAGCAGTCCTTAAATAGATGTAATTCAAAGCATATACATGCTGTATGATTTTGTTTTGCATCAGCATACTAGGGGGTTGAGAATGAGGTGTTCGCATTCTGTTTGTGAGACAGATACTGCAATTTAGAAGTGGGAATTCTGGATCAGTCTCAGTCTGTTGTTCTGTAAATTTTCTATGATTAAACTGTACCAAACCAAATTAGGGGAAGTCAATTATTCACAGTTTTTGAATTTTGAAGAATATACTAATCACGTTATTTAAATAAGCAGAGTAACACTGTCATTATGAGCAAAGTGATGAGGGAGCTATTAATTAATAATCCAAGATCAAAAGTCATAGGAATTGTTTGTGTCACACCAGCAGCAAGAACAAAGAGCTGGTAGAGCTGTTTATTTATAAATAACCTTGCAATCCACGAGTAGATGAGGTATTCATGAACCCTTTGGGATATAAAAGGACATGATTTCATAATTTAAATTTCCCCACTGAGTTTGCGCAATCACTCCTATTATTCTATGCCAGAAGTGTGTGTTTGATGTAGAAAAGGACATGGGGAGATACCCTCAGGGTACAGGTCTCACAGTGGCTTTTGTTGTTTATCTTCTTTAAATTGTTAAGGCTGTGACAGGATAAGATATGTGATTTCTTAGAGTTGAACATCACAATTAGCTTCTATGGGTTATTACAATAGTTAACTTATTTGGCTGAACCCAAATAAGGAAACTGAAATTGCCCAGAATTCCAATCAAAATAGATCAGAAAACCTATTGATGTCCATGATATGCTTGTTAGTTTTTATTGTCATCCTGATACAAACTAGAGTCACCTGGGAAGGATAAACTTCAATTGAAAAATTGTCTCCATCAAGTGATCTATGGTCACATCTGTGAGCAATCGTTATGCTTGATAGTTGACATAGCAGGGCATAGCCCACTGTGGGCAGCACTGTCAATAGGCAAGTGGGTCTGGTTTATATAAGCAAGCAAGCTGTGAGAGACAGAGAGTCAGCCACTCACCAGGCTTCCTCCATCTTCCTGCCTCCATGTTCCTTTCTTGAATTCCTGCCCTGGTTTTTCTCAGTGATGAACCTTAACCTGAATAGGTAAAATAAAATGAGTCCTTTCCACTTCAAGTTGTTTTGGGGCATGTTTTTTTTATCACAGCAACACAATTTAAACTAGAATAAATGGAGAGGAATATTTACTAAGCCTTGAACAGTATGTATTTCCATGCGTACTTTTTACATGCTTTTAGGATCTAAACCCATTGATTGTCATAGTAATTTTTTCTTTTTGCTCCTCTAAATTTCTAGTACATAGCAAAAATTATAGGTGGAAAATTATTAGTCTTTTGTATGGAGATTAGTAGGTTCAGTCTAACTTTTGTTGGGCAATTCTGTTAAATATCATAAATTTTCTCAGTTTAAGCCTAGAATTAAAGATAGCAATTTAACAAGTGTTCTCTTAAGCAAAACTTTTAATACAATTTTTATGAAGCCTAGGAATGAGCTATTTTAAGGTGTGTGTGTGTGTGTGTGTATGTGTGTGTGTGTGTGTGTGTGTGTTTGTGTAGTCATTTCACATGTTCTTGGCTATAAGTAGAAGAGAGGGTATCTTCTTTCAGGAGTTAGTTGTCTCTTTGTGCCTTATTTGAGGCAGGGGCTCTCTTATTGTTTGATCCTCTTAAGTCCTGCAGTCTATCTGGCCTATGATATCTCAGGCAGTTCTCCTGTCTCTGTGTCCCATCAATCAGGAGCAATACTGGGGTGATGGAGGTACCCTACTTTACATACTTCCTGCAGATCTGACTTCTATCTATCCAGTAAGAGGTTTTTTTCCTACTAAACCATTTTCCCAGCCCTGTAATACATTTTCTGTCAAGACAGCAAGACAGATTGGTAGTATAGGTGTTAGGGTGACTCCATGATTTCTTTCTTTTTTATATATTTTATTTTTAAATTTAAATAGGAAACAAAGTTGCTTCACATGTCAATTCCAGGTCCCTCTCCCTTCCCTCCCCTCCTCCTGCACCCTCCCACCAACACCCCCCCATATCCCCTCATTTCCCCAGGGAGGGGGAGGCCCTCCATGGGGGTGTCCATAGTCTGTCATTTCATCTAGGACAGGGCCTAGACCCTCTCCCAAGAGTTCAGGGTGAGAGTGCATCTTTCATTGTTGGATGGGAGCCCAAAGTCCATTTGTATACCCGGGATAAACACTGAGCTACTACCCAAGGCTCAATAGATTACATAGGCCTCCTCACTGACACCCACATTCAGAGGGTCTTAATCAGTCCCATGCTGGATTCCCAGACATCAGTCTGGGACTCAAGAGCTAACCCTTGTCAGGTCAGCTGTTTCTGGGCATTAAACTAGCCCAGTCTTAACCCCTTTGGTCATCAGTCCTCCCTCCCTGTTACTGGCTTTCTTGAGTTCAGCTCAGTGCTTAGCCGTGGGAGTCTGCCTCTTATTCCATCAGCCACTGAATGAAGGTTCTGTTTCCCAGACTCTCTGGCCATGGGATTGTAGGCTGGCACTCCCCAGATCTATGTCTAAAATCCATATATGAGAGACTACATGCCATGTTTCTCTTTTTGTGACTGGGTTACCTTGCTCAGGATGGTTTCTTCTAGTGCCATCCATTTGCCTGCAAATCTCAGGATTCCATTGTTTTTTTTTTTTCTGCTGAATAGTACTCCATTGTGTAAATGTACCACATTTTCTCTATCCACTCTTCAGTTGAGGGGCATCTAGGTTGCTTCCAAGTTCTGGCTATTACAAATAATGCTTTTATGAACATAGTGGAACAGACATCCTTGTTGTATGAATGGGCATCTTTTGGATATATGCCTAAGAGTGGAGTTGTGGGGTCTTTTGGTAGGTTTATTCCCATTTTTCTGAGGAATCTCCATACTGATTTCCAAAGTGGCTGTACAAGTTGGCACTCCCACCAGCAGTGGCAGAGTGTTACCCTTTCACCACAACCTCTCCAGCATAAATTGTTGTTGGTGTTTTTGATTTTATCCATTCTAACAGGAGTAAGATGGTATCTCAGAGTTGTTTTGATTTGCATTTCCGGATGGCTAATTTTAATTATAAACATAAAATATATAGAACTGTGACTGTAATCAGAATTACTTGAATTCTGATTAGGTTGTGATTTACAAAAAGTGTTCAGTTTGAACTAACTCTATGGTTCTTGCATGTCAATATCTTAATCTATAAAATATGAGAAATTTTGGTGGTGTTTTTAGTTTCTTGTTATCTATTTAGAATAAATCCATTGTCCCTACATAGAACAAATGGCCAGTATGTAGCAAAATGTCAGTTCTTTCTTACCTCTGAAGAAATATTCTCATTCTTTATTTTTCTTTCATGAAATTTAAATTTTACTTCTTTAATGCTCCAACTATACACCAAAGATGAAGTCATTTTGAGTATACAGTTTAATTCATTTTAGGGAACATAAGGATAATATACATGCTGGTGTAACTTATTCCAAAATCAAGATATTGAAAATTTCTCCTCCTAAACCTTTCATTTCCACACTTTCCAAGTAATTGGAAGTCTTGTTTTTTATGCCAAAAACCAGTAATTTCACTCACCAGAGGAAATTTCTTTCCAGAAGTTCACATAAATGAAAGCAAAGTATGTACTTTTTTGAAATCAGCTGCTTTGTTGAACATAGAATTTTTGCAGTTCACACATGTTATCTGTTTCAATAATTTGTTTCTTTTAGTGACTGCATGGTTTTCTATGGCCTGGACCTCAGAATTCATGTGTTTCAACTTTTTGGAATAGTATGGGATTTCCCAGCACTGGAAGAACAGGCAAAGTTCAAAGAGACGTATTCCCTATTAACCAAATAAAAAGAGCATACTGACCAAGACAGCATGCTTCTTACATGGCCCATACCTCTTGTAACAAAATGGTAGAGACCTTAGGTTTCTTTTGTGCTTTCCTATTTTTAATACATTTGTCAATGCTGTGGTTGGTTTGGAGTATCTAGTAATGACAACTGATTTATTGTGAACTGTCAATATTTTCACAGTTTTAAGAATTTCTATAGGCCAAGGAAAAATGGACAGGGAAGGGCATATATGGGAATCAGAGGGAGGGAATGGGAAGAAAGGAGGGAGGGGAAACTGTGGTCAGTATGTAAAATAAATGAAAAACAGTTAATTAAAAAATAAAGGAAAAAAAGATTTTGTAAAGCCATCATGTTGAGAATAATAAATTTTGTGTACATATATTTTTAGGATAGCTCCTAGAACACACAAGAAAACCTACCATGTAATAATTTGGAATAATTCCAAAAGAAATATGAAACATTACTCCTCCCCATATTTATAAGCTTTGATATAGCAAAGTGTATTACGTAAATCTTCATGTACTTAAATAATATTATGTGTCATATTCTCAATGTTTGAGTAACTATTTAAACATGTTTTGGTGGTAGTCTTTGATTTTCCTTTTTCACATTCTGAAGCATGCTTGTTTGACGGTACATGTGTTTGCCACACTGGAAACCTGCCTCTTGGTTAACAGGGTGGTTTTATTCCTGGGATCCTTCCTCTCACCTCCAGGGAAGGTGATAATCCTCCACTTTAAACTATGTCATTTACAAATCTGCTAACCTCAGGGTTGACAAGACTTTTTATTTCTCCTGTACCCACCATACATACTTTATATGCTGGTATTTTAATGAGGTAGAATAGAGCTACACTTTTAAGTAAAGGAGGGCAATTTCCTTTTTTACTGCATGTTTTTTAAAAGATTGATTTAGTTTTAAACTTGACTAATTTTTAGAAAGAAGTAATTCAACTTACACAGGATGAATATTACTAGAAATTTCAGTAGCAAATGTAGTTGTTTTTCTTTCTGTAAGGATACTTTAGCTACTTTTTGGACCAGTTTCTTTGAATAACAAATTTAAATATCAGCAAATCCCTCCTTTAAATTGGAGACATATGAGATATTTTGTAATTAATACCTCTTCACAATTTAAAATATTTAAAGTGATATATTTAAGTTAAAAATGTAATTAGATTTTTCTGTTGTCTAAAATACCAGTGTGTTTTCAAAATACCATCCCTTCAATGGACATTAAGCAATGTCTACAGTAATGTGCTGCTCACAGATTAAAAATCAGGCAACCTAAGCAGGGCATTGGTGGGGCATGCCTTTAATTTCAGCACTCGGGAGACAGAGGCAGGTGGATCTCTGTGAGTTTGAGGCCAGCCTGGTCTACAGAGTGAGTTCCAGGACAGCATCCAAAACAATACAAAGAAACCCTGTCTCAAAAAACTGAAAAAAAAATCTAATAGAACAAAATTCTATGAAAGTACCTACAGAGCAATGTTCATTGAAATGTTACCTGGAGTATATAAGAAATGGAGTCCCCATTCAATTCCCATGGTGTGCCAGAGCAAATTTTCTGTTTGTGTTTCTGTGTATAGAATGGGGCCTGTCACACAGCAGCTTCTCTCTATATGTTTAATATGTTAAATATACTCAGCATCCTTCTTTCACATATTTTATTTTTCATAAGTTTCATATAGCTTTAATCATATTCACCCATATAATTATTCCTAATGCTACTCTTGTTGGAGTCATTTTCTTGCACATAAATAGAAACACAATAGTTTTTGTATAATAATTATATGTACTGACTTTGGTTCATTTTGTACTGTTCCAACAAAAAACCCATTCCTAATACCTTTTACTTAGTTCCTTTTTCCCTAAGACATCCACCATATCTTTTTCAATTACACATAATTTGAAATCTATTGACTTAAGTTAAACGGTTTATAAAAATAGAAATACTGTGAGCCATATTTATCAACAAATTTAAACGAATCTCTGTGGGTATATCTGTGTTCATGTGTATTTAATCACAGAAGAGTTATTTGGATTTTTTGCATATGCATTTTGTCATCTTTTGGTGTGAAGAAAATAGTTTCATACTGTCAATTTAATGGCTGTCTGACATTACATATGCTATCATTTATTTTGTTATCATGCATCATTAAATTGTTTAAACCACATAGCCATTGTAAAGTAGATTAGGACAAACTGTTCTAACTTTGAGATAACCATATGTGGTATTCCTTCAGAAGATAATTTTCAGAAATGTGATTTTCTGTGTAAGAGTTGCTCATTCACAATAGGACTGTAACCCCAGGGAGTAGAGCTCAGTTGTACTGTATGCTTAACACAGTAATCCCTAGATTTAGTAACACATAACCTGGGATGCTCTAGACTGTTTACAAAGAATTTAGCTTCCATTAACATTACATGAAAATTTCAATTTCTACATACTCCACTTAATAGGATTATTTCTCAGATATTAAAGCTTTTCAAACAGGTTTTAATCATTCATAATGTCTTTTAAGTTATTGAGGATGTGTACACAATTTTTCTTTACTCAAAGTAAAAAAGAAAGACCAGGAAAGCAATGGTAATATATTATCTTTAAACAAGCCACAGAATTAGTAATTTTAAACAATATTAAGGATTCTTTTCTTACTTCAACTTCTATTGAGGAAATACTTTTGACACTGAGTCACAGCTTACATGCATTTTTGTTAGTATACTAGTCAACAGAGGACCCATTACTCTCTGGTAAAAAAAAATCGATATTGTAGATAATTCAACTATTTTTCTTGGGGGTAAAAGTCTACTCACTGGAGAACTTTTATCCCAAATGAACAAAGTTTGTTGCTATCTATTTTAGTTTTATTTACTCTGTTTTTCATCTGAGAGTTTTTCTGGTGTGTCTCCCTGTAGAGTCCTTATAGATACTGGAGCCAGGCTGGTCCTAGGTACCCAGGTAAGACACTCCCTACTGCCTACTCACACTCCTCAAAATCCACTTAACTACCCTAGGTTACACCTCCTTCTCAAGGCTCTATTTTCTGGCCTACAACTTTGGTAGAAGACTTTGGATTTACCCAAGGTCCAGCCAGATCTAGGGTCTCAAGGCACCAAAACCCCCAGCAGAGATACTCTAGTAGACTTGAAGAGTCTATAGTAACCAAAAACCTTGACCAGTTAGGTGTGAAAACCAGAGAAGAAACAGAAGCCAAAGAACAAAACTCTCATACAACAAAGACAAATGCAGGGATCAACACCTAGAACTAAAACTATCTCAAACCCAGATGCATAAATGCCAGTGCAAGAAAGGCAAAGGAGTAGCAGCCTACAATCCACACTGCCAGAGAAGCTAGGAAACAAGGAACTCTTTAAGAGAGATAGACATACATGGTTACCCGGAGAAGGGGACAGGGACAAGATTTCCTGAACTAATTGAGAGCATGGAGGGAGGGGAGAGGGAGTTAGAAGAAAGAGAATGGGAGAAGAGGAGGGGAGAGGAGGGATGGAGAGAGCAGGAAGATCCAGTCAGGGGAAGAATAGAGGAAAGCAAGAAAAGAGATACCATAATCGAGGGAGAAATCTGGCACTAGGGAAATGTTCAGAGACCTACAAGGTTGACCCCAACTAATAATCTAATACTGGAGAGGCTACCTTAAAAGGACTTCTCTGATAATGAGATTGATGACTACCTTATATGCCATCCTAGAGCCTTCACCCAGTAGCTGATGGAAGCAGAAGCAGACACCCACAGCTAAACACTGAGCTGAACTTTGGAATCCAGTTTCAGAGAGGGAGGAGTGATGAGCAAAGGCATCAAAACCAGGCTGGAGAAATCCACAGAAACAGTTGAGTTGAACAAGGGGTTTCTCATGGACCACAGACTGATAACTGGGAAACCAGCATAGGACTGTTCCAGAACCCCTGAATGAGGATGATAGTTTGGAGGTCTGGTTAATATGTGGGGCCTCTGGTAGTAGATCAGTATTTATCCCTAGTGCACGAATGGACTTTGGGAGCCCACTCCACATAGAGGATACTCTCTCAGCTTAGACCCACATGGAAAGGTCTAGGCCCTGCTCCAAATGATATGACAGGCTTTGAAGGTCCCCCATGGAAGGTCTCACACTCCCTGGGGAGCAGAAAGGGGATGGGATATGGACTAGTGGGGGGGGGGAAGGGGAGGAGAGGAGGGAGAGAGAGCTGAGATTGATATGTAAAAGAAGCTTGTTTCTAATTTAAATTAAAAAAATGAAAAAAAGAAATCATTCCGTATCAATACAAGAAAGGACAATATGGCTCCACCCAGCAAGACAGCAAATTTCCTATGCATTCCACCAGCAGAACCTGAACATTCCAATACAGCTGAAGCATAATAAAATGACCTTAAAACAAGTTAAAGAAGATTATAGAGGTTCTTGAAGAAAAAATGAAAACAAAAATCCCTTAAATTTAGGAAAAGATAAATAAAAAAATTGGAGGAAATCAATAAATCCCTTAAAGAATGCTAAGAATGCCAAGAGAGCCAAGAAAAAGCAAACAGGTGAAAGATACTATTCAAGACATGGAAATAAAAAAGAACCAATAAAAAATATACAAAGTGAGGGAATTTTGGAAATGAAAAATCTGGTTAATCAAACAGGAATTGCAGATGGAAGCATCACCAACAGAATACAGAAAGTGTAAGAGAGAATCTCAGGGTTGAAGACACCATAGAGGCAGTAGATTCATTGGTCAATAAATGTTAAATCTAAAATATTCCTAATACAAAATATCCAGGAAATGTGGAACACTATGAAGTAAACAAATCTAAGTATAAATACAAGAAGGAGAAGAATACCACCTCAAAAACCCAGAACATATATTTAACAAAACCACAAAAGAAAAATTTCCCAACTTAAAGAAAGACATGCCTATAAAGGTACAAGATGCTTAAAGAACACCAAATAGACTGGACTAGAAAAAGTCTCCTTATCACATAATAATCAAAACTAAATGTACAAGTCATTGAAAGAATATTAAAAGCTACAAGGAAAAGGACCAAGTAACATATAAATGATGATCTATCAGAATTACACCTGATTTCTCAGTGGACACTTTAAAATCCAGAAGGGCCTGGAAAGATATCTTGCAGACATTCAGAATCCCTGGTTGCCAACCTAGACTACTCTCTCCAGTAAACTTTAAAAGGAGAAAACAAGACAATACACAAAAAAGTCAAATTTAGCTATCTATCCACAAATCCAGACCAATAAAAGACAAGGAAGTTAGCTACACCCAGAAAAACACAAGCAATAGATATTCTCACACCAGTAAAACCAAAAGATGGAAAACACACACACACACACACAAAACCACAACTACTACCTCCACCCACCAACAACAAAAAAACAGAAATAACAGAAATTTATAGTCAATGGTCATTAATACTTCTCAGTATCAATGGACTCAAGTCACCAATTAAAAACACACAGACTAAAAGAATAGATATACAGAATCCATTTTTCTGCTGAATACAAGAAACACACATCAACATCAAAGATAGATATTACCTCAAAGGAAAGGATAGATAAAGATTTTCCTGTAAGTTGGTTCCCCAGCTGTCAGACTGGGGTCTACACACTCCCACTTACTCAGGTAAGCTGTTTCTGTGGGTTTCTCCAGCCTGGTCTTGACCCCTTTGCTCATCACTCCTTCCTCTCTAAAACTGGATTCCAGGAGTTCAACTTAGTGTTTAGCTGTAAATCTATGCTTCTTCTTCCATCAGCTACTGAATCCCCTGTATCTTGTCAGACCATGGTGGATTAAAGCTGGAATGTAACAACAGAAAGCCTACAAATTCATGGAAACTGAAAACAATCTATTGAATTACCACTAGGCCAGGAAAGAAAGGAATCAAAGACTTCCTAGAATTCCATGAAAATGCATGCATAACACACCCAGACTTATAAGACACAATGAAAACAGTGCTACAAGGAATGTTCACAGCACTAAACGCCTGAAGAAACAAATTAGAGAGATCTAATACCAGTAACCTAACATCACACTGAAAACTCTAGAACAATAAGAATCAAACATAACCTAGGGCAGTAAATAAATAAAACTCAGGGCTGAAATCAATAAAATAGAAAGAGCAATACAAAGAATCGATGAAACAAAGAATTGGTTCTTTGGAAAAATCAACAGGATATACAGATGCTTATCCAAACTAACAGAAGCAGAGGGAGAATACTCAAATTAATAAAATCAGAAATAAAAACGGAGATACAACAATAGACACTGAGGAAATCCAAACAATCATTATGTCATACTTCAAAAACCTGTACTTCACAAAACTGGGAATACTAAAAAATGGCCAATTTTCTCAATAGATATCCCTTACCACAGTTAAATCCAGGTCAGAAAAGATAAGATATTTATTTAGATCTATAACCCCCAGGGAAACAGAAGCAGTCATTAAGGTTCCCAAATAAAAAAAATAGCTCAGGGCCAAATGGTTGTATTGAGGAATTCTACCAGACTTTCAAAGAAGAGCTAATACCAATACTCTTCAAATTATTCCACAAAATAGAAACAGAAGGAAATTTGCCAAATGCATTTTATGAGGACATAATCATCCTAATACACAAAACATAGAAAAACTGAACAAAGATAATTACAAACCCATTTTCCTCATGAGCAGAGATGCAAAAATACTTAGTAAAATAGTTGCAAAGTGAATCCAAGACCATATCAAAAAGATCATCATCCACCCAGATCAAGTGGGCTTCATCCCAGAGAAGCAGGGAAGGTTCAGCATGTGTAAACCAGTCAATGTAATACACCATATAAATAAACTGAAAAGAAAGAATCCATATGATCATCTCATTAGATGCTGAAAAATCCTGTGACAAAATTCAATACCCCTTCATATAGATGCTTGGGAGCTGGGCAGTTCTAGATTTGAATTTTGAATTCAATCTCTTGTAAGTGATTGAGTAATTTACCAAAGTTCTTTGAACACATTAACTAATAACAGATCCTGAGACCTAATCTACAAAGAAGTTGTATAAACTGAGTAAACTAGAGAGGAATGTCCTAGTGACTGTGCAACAAATTACATGCTAGTAAAATTTTAATTAGCACGGAGAAGTAAATAATGAAATTTTATGAATTCAGGTAAATATCAGCCTGGTTAATTGCTTCAAATTATGCTTTCCCTTATATATCTCTAAATATCAAAAATTATAAAGCATATTTGCATCTGGTAAATGAAAATGAAATTAAAAATAGCCTTTGCTGTAGCAATAAATTTAACTTAGCAATTTTTATGCAAAACTTTGAGCAATGATTTGATTAATAATAACTTGTAGCTATATATAACCACTTCCTAATAAAGTCCCCCAAAGTAAATCAAATTAACATGCAAGACTAACCCAGGCAGTATAGCACGATACTGTCTCAAGAAAATAAATGAGCAAAATAAGGAAATGGGGAAAGTGTGTTTGTGTGTACTTGAGGACAATAGCACATTCCCTGCATCTGAACTGAGCCAAAGGTAGCAAAATCAGCATGAAGGCACAGTCTCTGCCTAGGGCAAAGATTTCAAGCTGTTGAAATGTATGCCTTTTTGCAAATCATAATATCAGATTTTTTATAGTTGATAAATGAATATAATGCAAATTAGACACAATAGTAATTTTCCCCAAATCCATTTTTTGTCCTCAAAAACATTGAATATATATAGAGTATTTCAGGTAAGTTCACTTGAAGTATTTACTGGTTTCACTCACCACTAATTTATTGTCTTTTGAATGGCTATTCAATTAATAGCATGTTTACATTTCAGTGATAACTCAATTTCTATCTTCCTTTCTATGAAAGCATTTTAACAATGTTTATCTTTTGGTTTCAAAACTGTCGAAAGAAGTGATGGTCTGAACTTACTCTATCAAACACATAAATATTTATGGAATCTTATTTTTTCCTGAGTTGTAATACAGATTTAGCCAGAATAGGAACTCTGAAAGACTGTGTCTTTTGACTGATGCTGTATTGTAATTACTGTCTTCTGACAAAGACATGTCTATCCTTGCACCTTCACTGAACCCATTTTCCAAGGCTTATTAAGATTAAAAAATAGTCAATGAATCTAGCATGAGGTGAATATGAGTGTCATCATCCAACCCGCAGCCTCCCACCCTTCTTCCTGTTGTTCGTTTTCTTGTAAGGATTTGCACCAGGTGCTTCTCTTTCCTTTTATGTGTGGATGCTGAATATACTTTATACTATTTCACATTTTGACAGTGCTTCTCATTACAATTTTTCTTTTCATATTATGCAGTTGATAGGAAGTCAATTTTTCTGTATATGATAGATGCCATCATTTGCTCAGTAATGTATCTCTTGGCAGTGAATATATTACAACAGCACATCCCAGTGGTTTTAACAGAAAGAACTGAAGTTCTAATCTAGACCCAGGTCCTGTGTGTATCTATTTCTCAAAGAGACATTTTACTCATGAAATATTCCCAAATGGCTATATTTCATATCTCCAACTTGAAAAGATAGTTTAAGAAAAGGACTTTCATTCTCTTGACTCCACAGAGTTGCTAAAGTGTCACTTTCTAACAGGTTACTCTAGACCAGCTTCAAGTGAAGAGGAAGCAGGTCATGATGAGGGTAGACTTCAGTGTTTCTGTGAAGAATAACCAGATAACAAATAACCAAAGGATCAAGGCTGCGTTCTCAAGCGTCAAATTCTGCTTGAACAATGGAGACAAGTGTACTGTTCTTATGAGCCACATAGGCCAGTCTGATATTCCTATGACTGAAAAGCACTCCTTAGAGTAAGCTTGCTGCAGAACTCAAATCACTGGTGGGCAAGGATATTCTGTTCTTGAAAGATTGTATGGACCGAGACTTGTAGAATGCCCGTGCTGACTCAGCACCTGGGTCTGTCATCCTGCTGAAAAACCTCTGCTTCCATATGGAGGAAGAAGAGAAGAAAAAGGATGCTTCTGAGAACAAGCTTAAAGTCCAATCAGTCAAAATTGGTGCTTTCTGATCTGCATTGCCCAAACTAGGGAATGTCTGTATTAACGGTGCTTTGGTGGCAGCACCCGGAGCCCACAGCTCTGTAGTCGGTGTGAATCTGACGCAGAAGGTTGATGGATTTTGATGGAGGAGTTGAACTACTTTACCAAGGCTTTGGAAAGTTCAGAGCAATCCTTCCTAGCCATCTTGGGAGGAGCTAAAGTTGCAGACCAGATCCAGCCAATCAGTAACCTGCTGGACAAAGTCAATTTGGTGATTACTGGTGTTGGAATTTTTTTCACCATCTCTTTATGGAGGTCAATAACAATGGAGACTGGCACTTCTCTGTATCATGAAGAAGGGGCCAAGATGGTCAAAGCTCTCACATCCAAACGTGAGAAAAATGGTGTGGCGATGACCTGTTGACTTTGTCAATGTTTCAAACTTGATGGGAATGCCCAAACCAGCCAGTCTACTATGGCCTCTGACATACCTGCTGATTGGATGTCCTGGAACTGTGGTACTGAGAGCAGCAAGAACTACTCTGAGGCTGTGGCTCAAGCTCACAAGATTGTTCGGAATAGACCCGTTGAAAGTAACCTTTTGAGTCCTTCATGGATGCAGTGGTAAAAGCCACTTCCAGGGGTTGCATCACTGTCAGAGATGGAGACTCTGTCACTTGCTGTGCCAAATCGAACACAGAGGATAAAGTCAGCTGTGTGAGCACGGTGGGTGGTGTAAGTCTAAAACTCCAGGAAGGAAAAGTCCTTTCCAGAGGATGCTTTCGGTAGTATTTAGTGTTTTCCTGCCTTTTTGCTTCCTGCACACAGCCCCTAAATCAACTTGGTGGCTTTTTTTTCATCTTTTTGGTGTTAGCACAAGATTCATCTACTGGTTGAGATGTAGCATCAGGAACCCTTATCTGTTTGTTGCACAGTGTCTCAGTTTGTCTTACTGTATCAGGATTTGTCTGCATTTTTCAAGATCCCATTTGAATTTTTCAGTGACTAAAACCATTGGGCATTCTAGAGGACATCTATTTATAGTTAGTCTCTAAAAGTTATATGTGAAATCTAGCTCTTTTTCTGATGTAGCCTCTGGTTAGTTAGCTTTGTCACTGCTCATGACTTGGCATGTAAGTAAGATGAAATCTAGTTGTATGTTAGGAGAAGTTAGTGATCTGTTAAACAATAAAGGTGTCCACTGGTGCGTGCCTGTGTGTGTGTGTGTGTGTGTGTGTGTGTGTATGTGTGTGTGTTTGTGTGTGTAAGAGAGAGAGCCATTTGATAGTTAAGTTGCATAGTCACAGTCTGTCATTTATGAATTTGGATATAAGTTTATCTATCTTGTTGATTTTCTCAAAGAACCAACTCCTCCTCATTACATTGATTCTTTGTATTGTTTTCCTAATTTCTACTTTATTGATTTCTGCCCTCAGTTTGATTATTTCTTGGCATCTACTCTTCCTGAGTGAGTTTGCTTCTTTGTGTTCTAGAGCTTTCAGTTGTGCTGTTAATTCTTTAGTGTAATTATTCTCCAGTTTCTTCATGTGGGCACTTATTGCTGTGAACTTCCCTTTTAGCACTGCTTTCAAAGTGTCCCATGAGTTTGGGTATGTTGTGTCTTCATTCTCATTGAATTCTAGGAAGTCTTTAATTTCTTTTTTATTTCTTCTTTGACCCAGGAATGGTGCATTAGTGCATTACTTAATTTCCATATGTTTGTAGCTTTTCTGCAAATTTTGTTGTTAAATTCTAAATTTAATGCATGGTGGTCTGATGAGATACATGGAGTTATTCCAATATTTTTTGTACCTATTGTGGTTTGTTATGTTTCCAAATATGTGATTGATTTTTGAGAAGATTCCATGTGACGCTGAGAAGAAGGTATATTCTGTTTTATTTGGATGGAATGTTGTCTGTTAATCCCTCTTGGGTCATAACTTCTATTAGTTCCTTTGCTACTTTGTTAAGTTTCCATCTGGTAGCCCTGTATAGTGGTGAGTGTGGGGTGTTGAAGTCTCCCATTATAAGTGTGTGGGGCTTTATATGTGATTTGAGTTCTACTAATGTTTCTTTTATGAATGTGGATGTCTTTATTTTTGGAGCATAGATGTTCAGAATTGAAACTTCATCTTGGTGGATTTCTCCTGTGATGAGTATGAAATAACCCCCTTCAACTCTTTTGATTGATTTTGTTTAAAGTCTAATTTGATAGATATTAGGATTGCCTCACCTGCTTGTTTCTTGATTCCATTTGATTGGAAAAATCTTTTCCCAGCCCTTAACTCTGAGGTAATATCTGTCTTTGAGGCTGAGGTGTGTTTCTTGTATGTAGCATATGGATGAATTCTGTCTTTGAGTCATTCTGTTAGACTGTGTCTTTTTATGGGGGAGTTAAGATCATTAATATTGAGGGATATTAATGACCACTGGTAGCTCATTATTGTTTGTTTTGGAATGGTTGATGGGGGTGGAATTATATGTGGGTTTCAACCACTTTTTTCTTTTGGCCGTTGGTAAGGTGGGACTATCTATTGGCTATGTTTTTTTTAGTTGTAGTTAGCTTCCTTGGGTTAGAGTTTTTCTTCCAAAACTTTCTGTAGGGCTAGATTAGTGGATATGTATTTTTTGAATCTGCTTTTGTCATGGAACATCTTCTTTTCTCCATCTATAGTGATTATAAGCTTTCCTGGATTTAGTAGTCTGGGTTGGCATCCATGGTCTCTTAGCATTGGTAGAATATCTACCCAGGACCTTCTGGCTTTCAGAGTTTCTATGGAGAAGTCTGGTGTAAGTTTTGCCTTTGTATGTTACTTGACCTTTTTCCTTAGCTGTTCTTAATATTCTTTTATTATTCTGTATGTTAGGGGCCTTGATTATTATGTGGTAAGGGAATTTTTTTTGTGGTCCACTCTATTTAGTGTTCTGCAAGCTTCTTGTACCTTCATTGTCACGTCTTTCTTTAGGTTGGGAAAGTTTTCATCTATGATTTTGTTGAATATGTTTTCTGTCCATTGGAGGTGGTTTTCTTTACCTTCTTCTATACCAATTATTCTTAGTTTTGGTATTTCCACAGTATTCCATATTTCCTGGATATTTTGTGTTAGGGATTTGTTAGACTTGAGATTTTATTTGGTCGATTTATCTACTTCTCCCAGTGAATCTTCAACATCTGAGATTCTGTCTTTATCTTTTTTATTCTGTTGGTTATTCTTAGATCTCTAGTATTTGACTGTTTGCCCAGTGTTTCTATTTCCAGCATTCTTTTGGACTGTGTTTTTTTAATTTTCTCTATTTCACCTTTCAACCCGTGCACTGTTTGAATGTTTCTTGCAATTTTTGCTTTGTCTTTTCCTTTCTTTCTTGCATTTGTTGGATATTTTAGTTTGTATTTTCTTCTATTTCTTCCATTTTTGTTTTGTTTTATCTTCAATTTCTTTAAGGGTTTTTCTCATATCCTCTTTGAGGGCCTCTATCATTTTCATGAAGTTGTTTTTGAGGTCTTTCTCTTCTACTTCATCTGCATTGGGGTGTTCAGATATTGCTGGTGGAGAGTCTCTAGACTCTGGCAGTGTCATATTGGTTTTTCTTTTGCTGGGTATACTTTTATATTGTCTCCTTCCCATCATTTCTTCCAGTGGGTGCAGAAGGAATCTCTTCCTCTCCTAGTGGGTATGTGACCACAGTTCCTTTCTGGTGGGTGTGAGCAGATCAATACTCTGGTGACTTTCCTCTTGCATGAATGGAGGCGGTCCTAGTATCAGGGCCTTGGCAATCTTTGGGTAGGCTGGACCCTGTCGGAATGGGATCTGTAGTTTGCAGTCCCCAGGTCTCCAGTTCTTCTGCTCAGGGCACCTGAAGGCAGGCTGGAAACAGTCCCACACTTACCCCTTCTGTCCCATGATTGGAGATTGGGGTTTGGACTCTGGCAGTCTTTGGGTGTTATGGCTCCTATTGGTATGGGAACTGCAGTGCGCAGTACCCAGGCCTCAGCTAGTTGTGTGCAGATCACTGGAAGGTGGGCTGTAAACATGCCTAGGCATACCTAGCCCTGTGGGTGGAGAAAGGGACAATCTGAACCCTGTCTGGATGGGATCCACTGTGTGCAGTGCTGGGGATCTTCTCTCTTATAAGCTCTCCATTAAATGATTCCATTAGTAAAACTGTAAATGAACATCCAAAATGTGAATAACACAATGTTATTGAACATCAATAACAAATGTTATTCTATATGCTTACTGTTTTATGTTCTTTTTAGTTTGGTTAGTCTAAATATTCTAGAACCAGTGACTCTCATTTCCAATTTTTATATGTCTTTGCATTAGAGAAATCTATGAGGACTATCAGTTGACATCTGTTTAATAAACAATTATAACAGATTATTTAAATTCTTGGTATATGTTGTCATCACATATGATAAATATTGCTTCTAAATCCTTATTCTTTCATATGAGTCATTAGATTTTCTGAGTCTCTTTTCTTTTCACACTTTTGTTAATCCTCTATATCATCTCTCTCTTTGTTATTATTTGGAGGGTATTTTCATTACCAACTACCTTCTGAAGAATGGTGCTTTAGATAAAATATTAACTCTGAATAAGACCCATGTTTTGTGTCACAGTTCTTATGCATACTTGGAAGAATAATCTTCTAGTTTCAGATTTTTGGCAAAATCCTTAGCCTTTTTTCCTTCTAAGCTTCAATATAATGAAACTGTTGATTAACTTCATTAACACTATTAAGTAATTATTTTCAGTCTTTGAATAGAAATTCTTTTTAGTTTTTCACTGTTTTCTTTCATTTCCCCTCCTAATTGAACATATGTATTTTAAAATTGGGAATAGATTTTTTTCTTTATACACACACACACACACACACACACACACACACACACACATATATATATATATATACACATAATTTAAATTAGAAACAATCTTATTTTACTTATCAATCCCAGTTACCTCTCCCTCCCAACCTCGCATACCCACCAACGATTCCCCCATCCCATCCCATACACACCCCAGGGAGGGTGAGGCCTTCCATGAGGGATCATTAAAATCTGTCAATTCATTTGGGGCAGGGCCTAGTGTAAAGGGAGGCTTTTCCTTGCTAGCTGCTTTGGTATATCACCCACCAGTTGCCTGGGCTCTGCCACGTTGTAGTCCCCAAACAACACATAAGACACTGTATTAATTATGAAGCTTTTGGCCTTGCTTTTTTTTACTGGCTAGCTCTGACTTAAGTATTTACCCCATAATTGTTAATCTAAGTATTTCTCTTACCGGAGCAAAGTTTCTGTGCTTTCTACCCCATGGCGGTTACATCTTGACTTCCTGTGTTTCTCCTACCCAGAGTCCTCCTCAACTCCTAGTCCCACCTATCTTGCTTCCCTATTGGCCAACAGTGCTTTATTGACATATACACAGGACTTCCCCCATCAGCCTAGACCCTCCCCTGTGCATCTAGGCTAAGAGAGTATCCCTCCATGGGAAATGGGCTCCCGAAGTCCATTCGTGCACTAGGGATACATTATGGTTCCACTACCAGTGGCCTCTAGGCTGACCAGTGCTCCTAACTGACATCCACATTCAGGGGTCCTGGTTTGGTCCTATGTTGCTTCCCTAGCTGTCAGATTATGGTCCATGTGTTCCCACTTGCTCAGGTCAGGTGTTTCTGTGGGTTTTCCCAGAGAGGTGTTAACCCCTTTTTTATCACTCCTCCCTCTCAGAAACTGGATTCCAGGAGTTTGGCTTAGTGCTTGGCTGTGGATCTCTGCTTCTGCTTCCATCAGCTACTGGATAATGGCTATAGGATCGCATTTAAGGTAGTCATCATTCTCATTATAGGGGACCAGCATTTAAGGTAGCCTCTCCACTATTGCTTAGGGTCCTAGTTGTGGTCATCCTTATGGACCTCTGTATAATTCCCTAGTGCCCAATTACTATTTAAAACTATAGTGACGCCCTCTATTGATGTGTCTCTTTTTTGATCTTCTTTGTTCCTTTCCCCACTCAATCTTCCTGATCTCTCTTGTTCTCCTCCCCCATCATGTTCTTTCATACAATAAATTCTGATTACAATTTCCCCTCCACTAGTGCCTCACAGATCCGTGTCACTTACATACCCACTCAAATCACATTCTTTCTTGCTCTTTTTCATTAGAATACAAACAGACATCTAAAAATAGTCATGAAATAAGACACAATTAAAACACAATATCTTGAAAAGAGTTCCATGCTATTTTTCATTATTTCTTTTTTTTTATTCTCCAGATTTATTTTGGTAAAAAAAATCAGATATAACCTTTCAAAAATTACATTAATGTTTAACATGCATTCAAATAACTTTCTTTTTTTTCCAGTTTAAATTTAGATAAGAAACGAGGTTGCTTCACAAGTCAGTTCCAGGTCCCACTCCCATTCCCTCCCCTCCTCCCGTGCCCTCCCCCCCCCCGTTATCCCCTCATTCCCCCAGGGAGGGTGAGGCCCTCCATGGGGGTGTCCATAGTCCGTCATGTCATATAGGGCAGGGCCTAGACCCTTCCCCAAGAGTTCAGGGTGAGAGTGCACCTCACATTGTTCTATGGGAGTCCAAAGTCCGTGTGTATACTTGGGATGGGTACTGATCTGCTGCCCAAGGCTCAATAGGTTCCCTAGGCCTCCTCACTGACACCCAAATTCAGGGGTATTGATCAGTCCCATGCTGGATTCCCAGGCTGATGCCTGGGATTCAAGAGTTAACCTTTGTCTGGTCAGCTGTTTCTGGGGGTTAAACCAGCCCAGTCTTAATCCCTTTGATCATCAGTCCTCCCTCTCTGTTACTGGCTTTCTTGAGTTCAGCTCAGTACTTAACCAGCCACTAAATGTAGTTTCTGTTTCCCAGACTCTCTGGCCATAGGATTGTAGGCTGGCACTCCCCAGATCTATGTCTAAAATCCATATATGAGAGAGTACATGCCATGTTTCTCTTTTTGTGACTGGGTTACCTCACTCAGGATGGTTTCTTCTAGTGTTATCCATTTGCCTGCGAATCTCATGATTCCATTATTTTTTTCTGCTGAATAGTACTCCATTGTGTAGATGTACCACATTTTCTCTATCCACTCTTCGGGTGAGGGACATCTAGGTTGCTTCCAAGTTCTGGCTATTACAAATAAAGCTGCTATGAACATAGTGGAACAGACATCTTTGTTGTATGAATGGGCATCTTTTGGATATATGCCTAAGAGTGGAGTTGCTGGGTCTTGTGGTAGGTTTATTCCCATTTTTCTGAGGAATCTCCATACTGATTTCCAAAGTGGCTGAACCAGTTAGCACTCCCACCAGCAATGGAGGAGTGTTCCCCTTTCACCACATCCTCTCCAGCATAAATTGTCATTGGTGTTTTTGATTTTAGCCATTCTGACAGGAGTGAGATGGTATCTCAGAGTTGTTTTGATTTGCATTTCCCGGATGGCTAAGGATGTTGAGCACTTTCTCAAGTGCCTCTCAGCCATTTTAGACTCCTCTATTGAAAACTCTCTATTTAGTTCTGCAGCCCACTTTTTAATAGGGTCCTTTGCTGTTTTGGAGACTTGCTTCTTGAGTTCTTTGTAAATTTTGGAGATCAACCCTCTGTCAGATGTGGGATTAGTGAATATTTTTTCCCATTCTGTGGGCTGCCTTTTTGTCTTGCTGACTGTGTCCTTTGCCTTACAGAAGCTTCTCAGTTTCAGTAGGTCCCATTTATTAATTGTTGATCTCACTGTCTGTGCTACTGGTGTTATGTTCAGGAAGCTGTCTCCTGTACCAATTCGTTCAAGGGTACCACCCACTTTCTCTTCTAAGAGGTTCAGTGTGGCTGGATTTATGTTGAGGTCTTTGATCCATTTGGACGTAAGTTTTGTGCATGGCGATAAACATGGATCGATCTGCATTCTTCTACATGCCAGTCTCCAATTATGCCAGCACCATTTGTTGAAGATGCTTTCTTTATTCCATTGTATATTTTTAGCTTCTTTGTCAAAGATCAGATGTTCGTAAGTGTGTGGGTTAATACCCGGATTTTCAATTTGATTCCATTGGTCTACCTGTCTATTTTTGTGCCAATACCAAGCTGTTTTCAGGACTATAGCTCTATAATAGAGCTTGAGGTCAGGGATGGTGATGCCTCCGGACGTTGCCTTGTTGAACAGGGTTGTTTTGGCTATCCTGGGTCTTTTGTTTTTCCATACAAAATTGATTATTATTCTTTCAAGGTCTGTGAAGAATTGTGCTGGGATTTTAATGGGAATTGCATTGAATCTGTAGATTGCTTTTGGCAGGATTGCCATTTTTACTACATTGATCCTACCTATCCAAGAGCATGGGAGATCTTTCCATTTTCTGAGGGCTTCTTTAATTTCTTTCTTTAATGATTCAAAGTTCTTATGATACAGGTCTTTCACTTGTTTGGTTAGCGTTACCCCAAGGTATTTTATGTTGTTTGTGGCAATTGTAAAGGGTGATGTTTCTCTGATTTCTCTTTCAGCCCTTTTATCATCTGTATATAGTAGGGCTACTGATTTTCTTGAGTTGATCTTGTAGCCTGCCACTTTGCTGAAGGTGTTAATCAGCTGTTAGAGTTCCCTGGTAGAGTTCTTTGGGTCATTGATGTAAACTATCATATCGTCTGCAAACAGTGAAAGTTTGACCTCTTCCTTCCCAATTTGTATCCCCTTGATCCCCCTTTGTTGTCGTATGGCAATAGCTAGAACTTCAAGTACCATTTTTCATTATTTCTATATGACCAATGAAATATGGACTTTCAGCCTTCAATGTAGTTCAGTTATTTTTATGTGATTTGGCTATTAACAGAAGTACAAACATCACTAATAATATCTTTGTGAATAACTGCCCCCTTGAGAGAAGCTTAATTTCTATTAGAAATATTTTCAGCATATTCTTCTCTGCAAAGTCTCTGGGAAACCACCAACATACTCCTGCTTCTATTGGTTAGACAACACCTATCAACACATCATACAAACATTTAGAATATGCATTCACAGTTCAGACACATATAGCATGCACCAGTACATCATACTGCCAAGTATTATTCTTCAGAATCAGTTTACATTACTTTGTCTGTTCATCAACAATTGAACATTTCTATATATTGTCTATTATCAACACTATTCTGAACATTTACTTACATATTTTTACATGATATGTTTTTAGTCTATAAACTAGATCTATGTGCATAGGCTATAAATTATTATGTTAAAACTGTTTATTTTCATAAAGAATTATTTTTAAATATATATTCAAATACGGTGTTTGTATTGATTATAGACATGTATTGTCTATTTTGATAACCTCAGGTTCACAATCGGGATACATTGTCATGCAGATTGAAGCAAACACTGGAAAGATTCTGAATATTGTCTATGCAAGAGAAACCCTGGTTCTTTGTGGTTATGATATCATAATTATTGAGAATGATTTTCTAAATTTTTTTAGGTAAAATGACCATGGCCAAAGTAAGCACCCCATAAAAGATCATGTATGAACATACTTGTCACTTTGAATCTGCTGTAGGGATTTCTACTAGAGGACTGTTGCTATCTTTAACAACATGGAATTGATTTTCTAAATGAAATGCATCACAGAAAAAGTGACTAGTGAATACTTTTAATAGCACTTATGGAGCTGTCTTGGGATCAGCCATCCTCCAACACATATTTACCCTTGAGATTTGGAAGAATCATATCTCTAGTGCTGATAATTAGGCGCTAATTTAACTTGAGTTCAAGTTAGCTGTGAACAAATGGATTAACAAGCACCTTATTAAAATTTTAATTTACATTTCACTTATCACATTTAATATAATCAACTTTGTTTTTTTCAGGGTGAGGAAAGTCATTAATTTCCTAGAATAACTTTAGATATTATTAATTTTACGTATTTTTGTTGTTGGTTTTCATGTTTAGCACAATTTAGTATGCCAAGTAACACAAAATTTTAAGATGCATAACATAAAGTTTTACTGCTAAAGAACACTTAATTATGTAGCAAATTTAAAATATTTATGCTGTATATGTTTTGATAACACAATGAGAATGCTTAACTAAGATAATTTGAGGTTATTGGCTCTTTTAGAATATTGCTTCATAGTTAACCTTTTCATGTTGGGGGAAATAGTCTATATCTCAGCTCATAATATTTTGAACTTTTATTCTTCATGTTGCTTTATGTCCTTGTATCATAAGCATTCTCGTTGTTTGCATATGACCATGTCCTGTTCACAGTTTTGTCTCTTTGTTTACATGCTTTGAGGCAGGGTCTCATGGAGCCAGTCTTGGCCTTGAACTCACTATGTTAGAAAAGGCTGCCCTTGAACTTCTGATTCAACTTTCATTTGCTGGTATGACAGATGTGTGTGTGCTCCCTTAACCCAACATTCTAATAACATCTTTTTCAGATGCATACTTTATCTTTACACATACTGATACCAAAAAACACAATGTCATAAAAGTGTTTTCTCTATTAAAGATGTATCATAATTACTGCAACTGAATTATAGAGGATTAAAATATTGCAGACACAAATGTAAGAAAGATAATAACAAACATATATACAACTTATTCTGTATGTTAAAACCCTTTGGGCTGCAGATCAGTATCCATCCCAAGTATACACACGGACTTTGGACTCCCATAGAACAACGTGAGGTGCACTCTCACCCTGAACTCTTGGGGAAGGGTCTAGGCCCTGCCCTATATGAAATGACAGACTATGCACACCCCCATGGAGGGCCTCACCCTCCCTGGGGGAATGAGGGGATAACGGGGGGGGGTTGGGAGGCGGGCACGGGAGGAGGGGAGGGAAAGGGAGAGGGTCCTGGAACTGACTTGTGAAGCAACCTTGTTTCTTATCTAAATTTAAACTGGAAAAAAAAGTTTAAAAAAAGAAAAGAAAGAAAAGAAAAGAAAAGAAAAGAAAAGAAAAGAAAAGAAAAGAAAAGAGCCGGGCGTTGGTGGCGCACGCCTTTAATCCCAGCACTCTGGAGGCAGAGGCAGGCGGATCACTGTGAGTTCGAGACCAGCCTGGTCTACCAAGCGAGTTCCAGGACAGCCTCCAAAGCCACAGGGAAACCCTGTCTCGAAAAACCAAAAAAAAAAAAAAAAAAAGAAAAGAAAAAAAAAAAAACCCTTTACCCAAAGTCTGGCTCCTAAATTAAGTTATGTGATTACTTGAATGTGATTAAAAGTATAATATGCTTTTTTTATTTGTTCTTTAAAGTGATTGCAGATATAATACTTGAATTCTGGTGAGTTTTATGAAATAGTCGATGACCCATTTTCTTAATGTCAATCTAAGCACTTAATGACAGAACTTTAATCACCTTATAGCTTTTTGTACAGGGCAAAAATATGTGTATATTTAAAGGTCTATATTCCATTCTCAGAATTAGTATCCTGTCAAGATATTTTTCAGATTATATCATTAAAATAGTAAAAAGTAACATTTTCTTAAGATGAGACAAGTGATCTAATTTTAATGACAGCTACTGTTAATGTCAGGAACCCAGATATAGTTTATAATGCTTAGTAATTACAGCAATCTTTCTCCTCTTTTACTAATTATTTCAAGAGAAAGAGGTAAAAGCTTTAAGAATGGGCATAAAAGGCAGCTATATTGAATCTTTTTTCTTTTTGCAAAGCAAATAGCTTTCAAATCATTCCATTAGCTGTCATCAGAGTACAAAAAGAATTAATCAAAAATGACATCAATTTCTAGAGCCTGCCAAAACCTCGTGTGAAAAACAATCCCATCATAAAAAGGAAGAAATTAAAGGTACTGTCCTTCATTCCATGAAGGGATTTGACTCTCTTCCCCTGTGTATTCATGCTTGTGTCATATAGAGTAATACATGTGATATATGCTGTACATTCTGGTACATTGGTACTAACATGTCTAATATTCTAGTTGACTAATATCTCATGCCCATTTTACATTTATCTGAACTCTTTTTTTTCAACTCGCACTTTAATTAGGTTATTTTTTGATTTGGATTATTATTCACTGTCAAATTTGAAATTATTAGAATATTGTATTTAAATTGCAAAAAATCACACCAGACAAGCAAAGCATGTACTACAAAAGGAAGTTGACTATTTGAAATTACAAAGTTATATTATTTTTTTGGTTAGTCTAAATTAAATATCTGAGTTCTAATTTAATATAATTTATTATGTGGTGGTCTTTAACCTTTTACTATTTTATTTGACTATTTTATTTTTTATTTTTATTTTTATTATATTTTTATTTGACTATTTTAATGAAGAGAAGTAAATGATTGCACATGCTTCTTGAGACACAGGAAGGGACTGGGCTCAAGAATTGAGTGTGAATCATTCAATCCTGGAAACAAAGGCAGTGCACAATGGTTTCTCTTAAATGCATTTGAGGGGATGAATCTGACTTCATATTCATAGACTCTCTGAAAAGAACACCTGTGACATGTCTAACTGTTCTCTAGAAAGCTCAGCATAACTGACTGTAAACAACTATCTTCAATTAAATTTATTTGCTTGCTCTTGATTCTTCCCTAGTGAAAGAGTGAGCAAGATTATAGAACAATCAATCCTGAAGCAACATTCAAACATTTGTAGATATGAGTTTTAATTGATAGAAGCATCAATAATGATATCTCCCATCTTATGTGCTAGTCCTTTGTTACGTCACACACACACACACACACACACACACACACACACACACACACAGAGTTATCTGCCTTATAAGGACCATCTCTTTTAGAGAATATAACCTTAGGGTGCAAAGGAGCATGCAGGTTATTTGAAACTAAAGTTTGAAATGTCAAAAGAGTAGTGAATGGAACCCCCTTCCCTCTTTATACATTATGTTTCAATAGCTCCCATCAAACATAACTAAGGTAGCAAGGTATTTCACATATTTTTACTTGATTTAGATAAATCTCTTGTCCTTTCAAAGAAATTCTCATCCTGTCTGTCTGTTTTATTCATTTATTTATTTTTGTTTTTACATTCCCCCTAACATCTCTCCTTCCTTCTCTCTCACAGTCCTCCCTCACCTACACTCTCCCCCATCCACTCCTCCTCTGTTTCTCTTCAGATATAAGCAGGCCTCCCATGGATATCACACAACCATAGTATATCAAGTTGCAGTGAGACTAGGTACCCCCTCTTCTTTTAAGTCTAGATAAGGAACCCAGCAGGAGGAAAGAGTCCCAAAAGCAGGGAAAAGAGTCAGAGACAGCCCCTGTTCTCACTGTTAGGAATCCCACAAGAGGACCTACTTACACAAGTGTAATGTATGCCAAGTGGAGTGTATAGGTAAGTCCCATACTGGCTCCCTGGTTGTTAGTTCCGTCTCTATAGCATCTAGGAGTCCAGAATAGTTGGTTCTGTGGGTTTTCTTGTGGTGCCCTTGATTTCCCTCCTACAGTCCTTCTTTACCCTGGCATATAACATAAACTCTGCCCAATATTTGGGGCTGGTTCTCTGAATCTATTTCCATGAGTTTCTTGATGAGGTCTATCTGATAACAGATGGGTTAACACCAATCTATGAGTATAGCAGAATATCATTAGGAATGCTTTCATTTTTTTTATTTTTTGATGGTTGTGTTGGTTCTATCTAGGTTTCTGGTATATCCTGCTTGTGGGTCCAGACCCTCAGGGATGAGCTCCCTCTCTTGGTAAGGGTTTCCAGCTGAGCGAGACATTGGCTGGTCACTCCCACAATTTATGTGACATCTTTACTTAAGCTCATCTTGCAGGCAGGAAAAAGGTTTTGTAGCTGGTTTTGTGTCTCAGTCACTGTACTGGAAATCTTTCATGTTACAAGAGATGGCCAGTTCAGGCTCCATATCCCCTATTTCTAGGAGTCATAGCAATGGAACATCCTTTGGGTATGTTTCAAGGAGTGGTATACCTGGATCTTGAGGTAGATTAATTCCAAATTTTCTTTTAAAAAATTCATTAAATTTTCCAATTTTGTGGAGTACAGGTTTTCAGGTATGATCTGATGATTCTCTGGATTTCATTATTATGTCCCTCTTTTAAATATTGATTTTGTTAACTTACATGTTCTCTCTCTGCCTTTTGGTTATTTTGCATAAAATATATTTCTCTATATTGTTGATTTTCTCTAAGAATCAACTCTTGTTTCATTGATTCTTTGTATTGTTTTCCTTTTTTTCCCTATATTGATTCAGCCCTCAATTTGATTATTTCCTGGCAACTACTCCTCCTGGCTGAGTTTGCCTCCTTGTGTTTTGGAGCTTCCAGTTATGCTGCTAATTCTCTAGTGTGACTATTCTCCAGTTTATTCATGTGGGCACTTAATGCTATGAACTTTCCTCTTAGCACTGCTTTCAAATTGTCCCATGAGTTGGGTATTGGGTATGTTGTGTCTTCATTTTATTGCATTTTAGGATATCTTTAATGTCTTTCTTTATTTCTTCCTTGACCCAGGAACTATGCAATTGAGCATTGTTCAATTTCCTTGTGTTTGTAGGGTTTCTGCAATATCACTTATCAAAATTAAATCAAGAACAGATAAGCAATATAAATAGACCTATAACCCCTAAGGAGATAAAAGCAGTCATAAAAAGTCTTCCAAGCAAGAAAAGCCCAGGGCCAGATGGTTTCAGTGCAGAATTCTACCAGAAATTCAAAGAAGAGCTAATACCAATACTTCTCAACATGTTCTGCAATAGAAGCAGAAGGTTCATTGCCCAACTCTTATTATGAGGCTATAATTACCTTGTTACCCAAGTCAAACAAAAACACAATTAAGAAAGAGGCATACAGACCAGTATCACATATGAACATTGTTGCAAAAATACTCAATAAAATACTGGCAAATCGAATCCAAAAACACATCAGAAAAAGCATTCAGCATGATCAAGTAGGCTTCATCCCAGAAATGCAGGGATGGTTCAACATATGAAAATCCATCAATGTAATCCACCATTTAAGCAAACTGATAAAAGAAAAACAACATGATCATCTAACTTGATGCTGAGAAAGCCTTCAACAAAATCCAGCACCTCTTCATTATAAAGGTCTTGGAGAGATTAGGGATAATAGGAACATACCTAAACATGATAAAGGCAATATACAGCAAGCCAACAGCCAACATCAACCTTAATGGAGAGAAACTCAATGTAATTCCTCTAAAATCAGAAACAAGACAAGGCTGTGCACTTTCTCTATATCTCTTCAATTTTTTACTTGAAGTTCTAGCTAGAGCAATAAGACAACCAAGGAAGATCGAGGGGATAAATTGGAAAGGAAGAATTCAAACTTTCACTATTTGCAGATGATATGATAGTTTACATAAGTGACCTGAAAAATTCTACTTGGGAACTCCTATAGTTGACAAACACCTTTAGAAAAGTGGCAGGATACAAGATTAACTAAAAAAACTGTAGCCCTACTATATATAGACAATAAATGTGGTGAGAAAGAAATCAGCGAAACCTCACCCTTCACAATAGCCACAAACAACATAAAATATCATGGGGTAACTCTAACCAAACAAATGAAAGACCTGCATTACAAGAATTTTGAGTCTTTAAAGAAATAAATGAAAGAAGATACCAGAAAGTGGAAAGATCTACCATGCTCCTAGATAGGTAGGATTGATACAGTAAAAATAGCAATCTTACAAAAAGCAATTTACATATTCAATGCAGTCTCCATCAAAATCACAGCACCATTCTTCACAGACATTGAAAAAACAATACTCAACTTTATATGGAAAAACAAAAACCCAGAATAGCCAAAACAATCCTGTACAATGAAGGAACTTCTGGAGGCATCATCATCTCTGACTTCAAGCTCTACTACACAGTTATAGTAATGAAAAAAGCTTGGTATTGGTCCAAAAACACATAGGTAGACCAAAGGAATTGAATTGAAAACCCTGACATTAATCCACATACGTACAAACACCTGATTTCTTTTTACAAAGAAGCTAAACTTACACAATGGAAAAAAGAAAGAATCTTCAACAGATGGTGCTGGCATAACTGAATACTGAGATGTAGAAGATTACAGATAGATCCTTATCTATTGCCATGCATAAAACTTAAGTCCAAATTGATCAACATAAATCCAGCCATACTGAACCTCTTAGAAGAGAAAGAGAGAGGTACCCTTCAACGAATTGGTATGGGAAATTACTTCATGAACATAATTCCAGTAGCACAGCTGTTGAGATCAACAATTAATAAATGGGACCTCCTGAAACTGAGAAGCTTCTATAAGTCAAAGCATATATTCAAAAAGACAAAATGGCAGCCCACACAATGGGAAAAGTTATTCACAAACCCCACATCTGACAGAGTGCTGATCTCCAAAATATACAGAGAACTCAAGAAGCTAGTCACCAAAACACCAACTATTCCAATTAAAAAATAGAGAGATCCAAACTGGCTGAGAGACACTAAAGAAAGAGCTCAACATCCTTAGCCAATAGGGAAATGCAACTCAAAACAACTCTGAGATACCATTTTACTCCTGTCAGAAAGTCTAAAATCAAAAACACCATTGACAGTTTATGCTGGAGAGGATATGGAGAAAGGGGAACACTCCTCCACTGCTGGTGGGAGTACAGCCACTTTGGAAATCAATGAAACAATGAAATCTTGAAATTCACAGGCAAATGGATGGAACTAGAAGAAATCATCCTGAGTGAGGTAACCTAGTCACTGGAAGACAAGCGTGGTATGTTCTTACTCAAAAATGGCTATTAGACATAGAGGAAAGGATTACCAGCCTATAATCCACACCTCCAGAGAAGCTAGCAAACAAGGAGAACCCTAAGAGATATATAAATTGTCCCCCTAAGAAGGAGAAAGTGAAAAGAGCACTTGAGCAAATTGGGAGCATGGGGCTAGGGCTCAGGGAGGTTGAATAAACAGAATGAAGACAGAGGAGGGGTAGGAGAACTTGAAGGATCAGGAAGCCTGAGACAGTGGAAGAATAGAGGAAATCAAGACAAGAGATAGCTTAATAGAGGGAGCCATTATAGATTTAAAGAGAAATCTGGCACTAAAGGATGACTCCAGCTTACAGTCTAAGCAATACTGGAGTGGCTACCTTAAAAGCTCTTCCCCTATAATGAGATTGATCACTATCTCAAATGCAACCCTAGAGCCTTCATCCAGTAGCTCATGGTACCAGAAGCAGATGTCCACAGATAATCACAGAACCAAACTCCTGGAATCCAGTTATTGAGAGGGAGGAGGAACAAGGAAAGGGGTCAAGACTATGCTGGAGAAACCCACAGAAACAGCTGATCTGAGCAAGTGGGAGCACACAGACTCCAGTTGTAGAACCAAGTCTTCTGAATGTGGGTGTCAGTTAGGAGGCCTGTGCAGTCTATGGGATCTCTGACAGTGGAACCTGTATTAATCTCTTATGCACAAATGGACTTTGGCAGCTCATTCCCCATGGAGTGATACTCTCTTAGCCTAGATACATGGGGGTAGTCCCTCCCCCAAATTATATGAAAGACTTTGATGATCCCCCCTGAAAGGCTTCACCCTCCCTGGGGGAGTGGATGGGAAGTGGGATGGGGGGGTCAGTGGGGCACGTGGGGGATGGGAGGAAGAGACAACTGGGATTAATATGTAAAATAAGACAGTTTGTAAAAAAAAGTAATAGAGATTTCTAACATGGCTGTACAGTTTTGCTCTCTTACCATCAAGGGAACAGTGTTTGCCTTGCTTCACATCCTAGCCAGCATGTGCTATCACTTATGTTTTTGATTTTGACCATTCTGACAGATGTAGGTGGAGTCTTATAGATGAGTCTCCCTGATGGCTAAGATTTTGAACTTTTAAGTGCTTCTCTGCCATTTGAGATTCCTCTGCTGAGAATTCTGTTAAGATCTTTATGACCTTTTTAAATTGAATTATTTGATTTGTTGATGTCTGCTTTCTTAAGTTTTTTATTTATTTTGGATATCAGTCCTCTGTTGGATGTGGAGTTGTTGAAGATCTTTTCTGTAGGCTGTTGTTCTGTCCCTTTGACAGTGTCTTTTGCCTTATAGCGGCTTTTCAGTTTCATAAGTCCCCATTTGTTAATTGTAATTCTTACTGCCAATGCTATTAGTGTTCTATTCAGGAAGTTGTCTCCTGTACCAGTGCATTCTAGGCTATTCCCCACTTCTATTCTATCAGACTCAATATATCTGGTTTTATGTTGAGGTCTTTGATAACTTGAGTAGAGTTTTGTGCACTGTGATAGATATGGATCTATTTGCAGTCTTTTAAATACCGACATCTGGTCTTACCAGCACTATTTGTTGAAGATGCTCCCCCCTTTGTAGATTTACGGCTTTTGTTGAAATCCAAATGTCCAAAGGTGTGTTGATTTACATCTGCATTTTTTATTACATTCCATTGATCCACCTGTCTACTTTTATGCCAATATCATGTGTTTTTTATTACTATATCTGTAGTACTACTGTAGTAGAGCATGAAATCAGGGATTGTGATACCCCCTGAAGTTCCTTTATTGTTCAGTATTGTTTTAGTTATTCTGTTTTTTTCATATGAAGTTGAGTATTATTATTTTAAGATCTGTAAAGAATTGTGCTGGAATTTTGATGAGGATTGCAATGAATCTGTAGATTGCTTATGTGTAAGATTGTCATTTTTGTATGTTAATCCTACAGATCTGTGAGCTCTGGAGATCTTTCCATCTTCAGAAGTGTTCTCTGATTTCTTTATTCAAAGACTTGAAATTCTTGCCATACAGCTCTTTCACTTGCTTGGTTACAGTTACCCCAAGATATTTCATATTATTTGTGGGTAATGTAAAGTTCCATGATTTCTTTTTAAGCCCATTTATAGTTTGTATATAGGAGGACTACTGAGTTTTTTCAGTTAATTTTGTATCTAGACACTTCATTGGAGGTGTTTTTCAGTTGAAGGAGTTCCCTGGTAGAACTTTTGTGATCACTATATATACTATCATTTCATCTTTTTCCATTACAATTTTAGCCCCTTTTTCTCCTTTAGTTGCTTTATTGGTAGCTAAAACTATATTGGTATTATAATGAATGGATATGGAGAAAGTGAACAATTTTTTTGTCCTTGATTTTAGTGGAATTTCTTAGAGTTTCTCTCCATTTAATTTGTTGTTGATTGTTTACTTGCTGCATATTGCTTTTCCTATATTTAGGTATTTTCCTTGTATCCCTATTTCACCAAGACTTTTATCATAAAGGAGTTTTGGATTTTGTTAGAGGCTTTTTCAGCATCTAATGAGATGATCATGTGTTTTTTCTTTCAGTTTATGTGGTGCATTAGGTTGACAGATTTTCATATGTTGAAGCAACCCTGCATCTCTGGGATGAATTCAACTTCCATTTCTTTGATTTTTTTCCTTTGTATTTTTCTCTATGTTCCACCTCTGAGTTTACATATTACCTGATATCTTGTGTTTACTTCTTTTTGTTCTAGATGTGGTTTTAGATACAGTTTTCAAGTATCTTATTGAGCATTTATTTTATCAATGCTTATGAGGGAAATAGGTCCCTACTGCTCTAATTTTTATTGAGTCTTTGTGTAGTTTGTGTATCATGGTGACTGTAGCCTTATTAAAAGAAATTTACAATGTTCTTTCTGTTTCTATTTTGTGGAATAATTTGAGGAATATTAGTATAAGCACTTCTTTGAAAGTCTTGTAAAATTCTGCATTAAAACCATCTGGCCTGAGCATTTTTTTTCTCATTGTTCTTGTTGTTTGGGAGAGTTTTAATAACTGCTTTTTTTTCTTTGAGGCCATAGGTTTATTTAAATTGTATATATGATCAATCTTGATTGAACTTTAGTAAGCTGTATCTACCAAGAAATTTCTCTATTTCTTTTAGATTTTTACAGTTCTGTGGATTACAAGTTTTTGAAGTATAACCTAATGGTTCTTTGGATTTCCTTGGTGTCTGTTGTTATTTCTGTTATGATAAAGCATGAGAGGAACCTTGGCAGATTCCATGACAGGCAAGGTTCACTGAGGTGAAGGGACAAATATGCCAGGCAGACCGAGCTTAAGGCTTAAGTGAAATGTTTTATTGGAAAGGGGAGGGAAGGGGAAAGGAAAGAGAAAAGAGGTAAACACACACACACACACACACACACACACTCAGAGAGAGAGAGAGAGAGAGAGAGAGAGAGAGAGAACAGAAGAGAAGAGGGAGATATGAAAAGTTCTGTCTGCTCCAAGGGAACAGCAGGAAATGAGTGGGAAAGAGAGAGCAGAAAGAGAGTGGGAAAGAGAACAATAGAAAGAGAGTGTAAGTGGGTTGAGTTCTATCTTTTAAAGGGGTCCTTTGCAGCTGGGCTGACCAGGGTACTGCCTGAGTGCATACTTCCATCTGACATGGCAGGCCAGAATAATGCTTGAGTTCTTACAGTCTTTCCCCTTTCCTTTCTGATTTTGTTAAGTTTGATATTCACTCTCTTCCCTATGATTTGTTTGGATAAGGGTTGGTCTACTTTTCTGATTTTTTCAAAGAACCAACTCTTGTTTCATTGACTCTTTGTATTTTTGTCTTTGCTTCAGCCCTGAGTTTAATTATTTAATTTCTTCTTTTTATTCTAGAGCTGTCAGGTAAGCTGTTAAGTTGCTGGTATGATATCTCTCTATTTTGTTTATGCAGGTACTTAGTGGTATGAATTTTCCTGTTAGCACTACTTTCATTTCATCCAAAAGTTTGGGTATGTTGTGCATTAATTTTCATTGAATTCTATGCTGAGTTCTAGCCACAGCTGTGGTTCAGGTCTTGACACCAGGAAGGGGCATCGGCACAAGGAAAAATTCTGACCACCAGGTGGACTCCACTCAAGTATCTGAGAATAGGTCAAATCATCTTTATTTATATTTAAACAGAAGTTTTCTTGTTATGATTACATTAACAACTTTTTTATTGGTCCCTATTTTTTACTTTTAATAAATACATCATATTTTAAGAAATATATCATAATCATTAAGAGAGCACCCAATGTTCCCCTTTCTGCTTCCACAAATATTCTTTTCCACCCCATACAAAATCTTATTATAGACATAGAATTCAAGATTTTAGCAGTCTTAACTAAATATCAAGCCAGACACATCATGCCGTTTTAGCCCTTATGTCAGTTGGCAGCTACTTGTAACTACAGAGTAATAGACATGGGCACAATGCTTTAAGGACAACAATATTAAAACCCAAAATATTCTTTCGTGTCTGCAAAATATGCTTTTATACAATTCCATTTTTTACAAGGGAGTCCCATCTCTCATTCTCTTTGTAAAAGGCAGACTTTGTAAAATGCATATCTTTCTTTTCCTATTCCATTTTATCATACTTGTTCCACCAATATAAGCTCCTATGTATGGTAAAGATGTATCTCTCCTTGGATTATACTAGATTTTTTTTGAGACAGGGTTTCTCTGTATTGTTTGGAGGCTGTCCTGGAACTCGCTCTGTAGACCAGGCTGACCTTGAACTCACAGAGATCAGCCTGCCTCTGCCTCCTGAGTGCTGGGATTAAAGGTGTGCGCCACCACCACCTGGCAGATCATACCAGATTTTATCATTGATTCTATATGCTTGGTATCTAGGGGACTTACTCTCAACAGTTGGCACTATGTGTATTCATGAGGCCTCTTCCCTATTTTGTGTATGCATGCCTTACTCTCCTTTCCACAACTGTGAGACACGATCAATGTTTGAAGTGTTGTTTTCTCATATGTCACTAACTGATTGTATTGAGTCAGAAAAGTTCCCAGGATTAGGAGCTGTAAATAGGAGATTTTTTAAAAACATTAGTCCCCTGCTGAATCTTAGGGGAAAATAATCAAGAAAAAACAGAATTTCCAGGGAAAATTATAGTTGTTGCATGCATGACCAATAAAGTAAAACTAAAATCTCCATTGGACAGGTAGTCATATGTTGAACTGGAGACTAGGCTGCATGGCTTCTGAAAGTTCTAGGATGTCTTTAATTTCTTCCTGTTTTAAAGTTCATTCTGTTAGCTTGTGTCTTTTTTATTGGGGAACTGAGTTCATTGATATTAAGAGATATTAATGACTACTGATTGTTAATTCCTGTTATTACTGTTACTTTGTTGTTATTGGTGGTGGTAGGCGTGTGTGTGTGTGTGTGTGTGTGTGTGTGTGTGTCTGCTTACCTACTTTGTATTTTGCTGGTTTGAGAATGTCTATTACCTGTGTATTGTGAGTATAGCTAACTTACTTGCATTGCACATTTCCCTTTAGTACCTTATGTAGGACTGCAATTGTGATAGATATTGTTTAAATTTCACTTTGTCAAAAATATCTTGTTTTCTCCATCTATGGTTATTGAAAATTTTGTTAGGTGTATTAGTCTGGACTGGGGTACATTATCTCAGAGTCTGTAAGACATCTGTCCAGGTCCTTCTGGATTTTAGAGTCTCCATTGAGAAATCAAGTGTAATTCTTACAGGTCAACCTGTACGTGTTATTTGGCCTTTTCCCCTAGCAGTCTCTAATATTATTTTCTTGTTCTGTGTGTTTAGTGTTTTGATTATTATGTGTTGAGGGAACTTTCTTTTCTGGTCTGATCCATTTGGTGTTTATTCTATAAGCTTCTCATACCTTTATAGGCATGTCCTTTTCTAGGCTAGGGCAATTTTCTCCTGTGATTTTTTTAAATGCATTTTCTTGGTTTTTGAGCTGGGATTCTTTTCTTTCTTCTATTCCTTTTATTCTTATGTTTGGTCTTTTCATGGTGTCCTAGATTTCCTGAATGCTTTGTGTTAGGATTTTTTTTAGATCTAACATTTTCTTTTACAAATGAGTCTATTTCTTCTGTAATACTTCAGTGCCTGAGATCCTTTCTTCCACCTCTTGCGTTCTGTTGGTGATGGTTGAGTGTGTAGTTCCTGTTTACTTACCCAGATTTTCCATTTCCTGAATTCTTTCAGTTTGTATTTTCTTTATTGCTTTTTCACTGCATTTTTTGTCTTTAATAGTTGAATAGTTTCTTGCACCTGTTTTTTTTGGCATTCCTTAAGGGATTTTTTGTTTGCTTGTTTGTTGGTTGATTGCTTTTTCTACAATTTTTTGATTGTCCTTTCATTGATTTCTTTCAGGGATTTTTTTCATTTCTTCTTTAATGACCACTGTCATATTCAGAAACTTGTTTTAAGGTCTTTTTTTTTTGCTTTGGCTGTGTTGGAATATGTAGATGGAGGTTCTGTCCCACCTGGTCTCAACAGCAGTTTAGCCCCAAATAAACACATAGAGACTTATATTTATTATAAGCTGTTTGGCTGGTGGCTCAAGCTTCTTACTGGCAAGTTCTTTCATAATTATTAACCCATAACTATTAATCTATGTATTTTTACATGGCCTTATCTTACAGGAGAATGTATGGAATCCTATTTTCTTGGTAGCTAAATGGCGTCTCCCTGGTGGCTCCTCTCTGCCTTCCTCTTTCCAGAATTCTCCTTTTCTGATCACGCTGTCTATATTTCCTGCCTGGCTACTGGTCAATCAGCATTTATTCATCAACCAGTAAGAGAAACATATATTCACAATATAAAGAACATCCCTCATCAGGAATATTTGGGTCTTACTGTTATAGGATAGCAGGGCTCATGAGGTCCCATATTACCCTGACTGTTGTTTGTTTATGTTTATATTGGCATTTATGCATCTGGTACTGGGACAAGATTAGGTCTAGGCCCAGATTTCTGAGTTTGTCTTTGTTGGACTGATTTTGCTCCTTGGTTTCTCTCTGTTCTTCAGTTTTTCAGTCTTTGTGGCCTCAGTTTATGATAGCATCCCTGACCTCTGATCTAGTAATTGGAACTCACCTTCTGTTGTTTAGCTTCACCTTTAGTGCTGTAAGTGGGGTAGAGAGTGAGATGGAGTGTCTCTATTCTTCTGACTTGTGTGGTCTGCATCTGAGCAGCTGAAGCCTTTTCTGACTGGCATGGCCTTTCTCAGAGTTTCTTTCTTGTCTCTTTTGTAGTGTATTCTTACATGGTCAGGACTATTTGAAGCAGTGAACCATTTTTATTGCCTCCTGAGTATGATCAACCAACCCACTTTAGTTAGGACAGTATAAATGACACAGTTTGGGTTGGACCTCATAAAGCTATCATGCAAAGAGATCATCAACTCTGTAATTAACCCTACTATACTGTTGGTAGAAATACAAATTGGTGTACCCATTTTAGTAATCAGAGTGGAGATTGTTCAAAAAAATAAATCTACCTTCATATACACCCAAAGAACTTGACCTCCTTCTGCACATTGTCTTCTTACTCATAGTAACCAGGAAATTGTAGCTACCTAAATGCTCTTCAGCTCACAGTTGGATAACCAAAATGTGATACATTATACAATGAAATGCTATTCAGCTCTGAAGAAACTTTAAATCAAGGAATTACAGGCAAATAGATAGCCCTAGAAATGAATATGGTGAATGGAGTAACTCGCATCTATAAAGAAAAACACTATATGTTCTTTCTCATCTGTGGTTCCTCACTCAAAATCATCAGATGTAAGTATACAACATGGAGTAACCATAGAAACCAGAAAGAGTTAAGAAACCATATGTGTGAAATTTTGGAGAAAATTGCAAGATGCAGGTAATTTCAGGAAGAAATTGAGTATTGAAGAGAGGTGTGTAACCTGGTGGAAGGAGGGAAGTAAATACCGAAGGAGGAAAGAACCTTATTTTATATTATCTAAAATTACAACAAATACATAAATATATGTAAGAAAATAAACATGTATAAGAAATAATGTATATATAATATATATTTATATCTATTCTTGAAGGAGGTTATTCCATTTGTACTGACTGTGCTCCTCACAAGAACATAGACTAATACCAGGCACTAGAAATTTCCTTTCAAATTGTTTCTCAGGGTATTCCAAGTGACTCTCAAAACTATAAAGATTGCATATTTAGTCCTTGTTCACCTATTAGGGATTGAGGGTGGGTCCCTACTGATGAAGTCCTTGTGTACGTTGGACCCAGGACTCAGATGCTTTAAGGTGGATCTGACATGAAAGGTTTGTTCTTGTGATCTAGCTTTCATGGGTCCAACCTGCCAAGGGAGGGAAACAATTAAATACTCATTTCCAGTTGTAACACTTGTGGACCATGGCATGCCTCCAGTTGACAAGTGGTTACTGAGGGAAGTAAAGACTGGGAATCAAGCAGGTTTGGAATCTGAACTGAGGAACTGCATCAGAGACCATAGAGGAATGATGCTACTGTCCCCCCACCCATGGCTTGCTCAGCTTGTTTTCTTATTCACCCAGTGCCATCTGCCCAAGAGTGGCACCTCCCATAATGTGCTGGACCCTACCATATCAATAATAAATCAGGAAAGTAGCCTAATTTGATGAAGGCGTTTTATCAATAAAAGTATTTCCTCAAAGCTCTTTCTTTCCAGATTATTCCCGTGTGTGTTAAATTGTCAAAAACTATCCTGCACAACTTGGTTCCATACTCCTTTGTGGTAGAGTGAAAAGATTCAGAGAAATTTAGGAAAATAAGGTTCTATACATTGAATAATAATATTTACAACCCTTTAAAAAGTTATATTACAGAGGGAAATATTACTGTCTCTCTCTAAACCTTGTTTTGCTTAAAAGGGAACAATTGCATTTTCTCAGCCTGCTCATGTAATAAACAACTTTGAAAAAATATTGTGCAAAACATGCCTTACAAATGCTCTACCTCACTAGGCATGAAGGAATATGAAAATCATTCAGAGAACTATTTCCCAACATGTCTGTAAAACTTCATCTTTATTGAACATTGTGCTGGGAGCGTTTCAATTTTAATTGCTTAAAATTTCCTGTCTCTTCCTCAGTGCCCTTTCTGAGATGCATCTATTTTGATCTCAGTATACTATGGGCATGGTTGTTACATGAATCATAAGTGATGGTGTGATGTGATCACCACCTCAAAGTCAGGGCAACCCATTTCTCTTCAATTACATGTGATTATCCTTAGAAAATTGTATTGGAAGACTAATTTTACATTGGTGTGTCACCTAATTATATATTACTAGTGACATAAAAGAATTCAAAATATTCTATAAATGTTTTTCAAAGTGATGAAAAGAAACATTTCTCACTTTAGTATTACCAAATCAAGATTAGTGCATCATATACATATATATGTGTATGTGTGTGTGTGTGTGTGTGTGTGTGTGTGTGTGTATGTGTACACACTCAGTTTGCTGTGTCTCTTCTTGAGTAACTACCAGCTTTGCGCAAACTTGCCCTTTCTCTCTAGGGAAAGCTGTGAAGCTCTTATGGTTCATTGGTCACTGTTATTGTCAAGTTCCTTTGTTTCATTTGGGACTACTGAAACAATTTTCTGTCCTTAAAAGGAGCCATCAGGACTTCCCGATACATTTTCTCCTTCTGTGTTCCTGCACAGTTACTTATTCTATACCCTGTTCCACTAAAATCCTTTGTTACTAATAATGTTTGCAAAGAGAGCAAGGCTTCTGTGTTTGAGAATTTTAGCAACAATCACAATGTGAAATAAACTGTGGTTAAGCTACTCAATTGAAGAAGCTACAAAATTGTGCATAGCTCTTCAGCAAAAGTGTGAGTCAGAATCCTCCTAAGACTCCCAGGTGAGTGTAGAGCAAGCAACTTATTTTACTAGGTAGTCTATCATGTCATTCTCACTTCTTAACTCTTGTCATACCCCTTGTTGTCTGTTGTTCCATGCCATAAAAGGTGAACATTTATCCATTTCTCTGTTTGTGGGATGCATTATCCTCTCCTCTGCCTTAATCATACATTTTTTCCTTTTTATGGTACACACAGTAGTTATTTTTTATAACATTTCCAAGGAGCTTTTCTCTGACTATAAGGGGCACCCCATGATATAACACATATTTTCGTACGGTGTGATTAACTCATTCAAATTATTGTGATTTAGTAGCATGACTCTCTGCCCCTACTAAACCAGAGACCAGTTAGGGGTTGTTTTCCCTAGCATATTTAGTAAAGAGATGGGCACATAGTGGGAAGCTGGTGAATTTGGTGAATGAATGAGTCTCTCTTTCCAGGGGACTTCCTAGTAGAGCCAGTCTTGTCTGCCATCTAGCCCAAGCACTTTATTTCCTTCCTCTGCTCCTTTATATGCTTATGTCTTCCCTTTCAGAATGGCCAATCCCTACTCAATCTCTCCATTCCCCACTAAGCTTTCCTCATGTTCTCCATGGATTAAGGAGAGAATGCTTTCAATGAATTCTGTGTAGATTTTTCTATTTCATACTTAATTTTTTGCAGCAAAGTGATTTTGTATGTCTTTATTCACTACTTACTTACAAACCTTTGATGACAAGATAGCTTTATAATTATATTTTTTCCTGAGTAACCTACAATTATTCCTGTTACTTGATATTTGAATGAATTAATTTGTTACCAAAATAAATGATGACTCTACATACAACGTCTGATTCCCCACCTGATTCCTTAATAGGAAGATAATCGGTTCTGCTATTCCTTTTTTAATGCTGAGGGTGGCATCAATCAAAGCTTCCCTCCACTTTCGATTCTTTACTTCCTGGTTCAGACTGAATAAAACTTAGATAAGCATCTCTTTTGTTTCAAATAGGAAATTTGAACTTCTGGTGATATTGGCTGTGTAACTCCTAATTATACTGCCTTTTATCACATTAGCAAATTAGTGTTTCTAGCTAGACCTTTGTTAACACAAACTTGCTTTTATCTGCTGATTTCAGGATTAAAACTATTTCTTCAAGAGGCACATATATATTTTTTTTATTTTTCCCTTTTTTAAAATTTAGAAACAATCTTATTTTACATATCAATTCCAGTTCCCTCTCCCTCCTAACCTCCCATTCTACCCCACTGACGCCCCAACTCGCCATCCACTCCCCAGGGAGGGTGAGGCACTCCTTGGGGGATCATCAAAGTCTTGTCATATCATTTGGAGCAGGAACTATGCTTTCCCCCGTGTATCTAGGCTGAGAGAGTAGCCCTCCATGGGGAATGGGCTCTGAAAGTCCATTTGTGCACTAGGAACAAATACTGGGTCCACTGGCAGAGGTCCCATAGACTTCTCAGGAAGAGGCACATATATTAAACACAGAAGAAATGATGTACTGTGAAGAATCTTTCCTTAAATCTCAAGTAAATATGATTGAAAGAACTTGCTACTTTTTCAGACGATCCAAATTTGGTTCATAGCACCTAAGTCAGGTTCCTCAACTTCCTGTAATTTAATCTTCATAGTATGTTCCAACACTTTCTTCTGGCCTGTGCAGACATCTGCACGTGAGCTATATATTTTCTTACATCCTCATATATACACAAATAAGTTAAATTGTTAAAAGTACACAACATGAGTAAGTTTTTATTTATGAAACAAAGGTTGGAGTATGCAGAAAACATAACTCAAGCCAGTTGCTGGATACAAAGAGATACAATATAATTTTATTTTTGTGAAACATAGCTCTGGTTAGTGAGAGGTGTAGAAAACTACAGACATGTTCTGTACATGTGAAAACCTATCATTTTCAAGGTGGTTATTTTTTTATGCCTTAGCAGGCCTAATTAGAGCTAGGATCCATTTTCTAAAATTTTTACCCTATAATGAAAGGTGCTACACACAGGTTAAAAAGACCTAGTCAGAAGTAAGTGCTACAGGTAATTAGCTGCTCTGAGTGTTCTGTCCACCAGTGGTTGTATTTGGATTGCATGTTTTTCCACAGAAGGCTGTACTGAGACATGGGTGTCCTTTCAGAAGTCAATCAGATAAATCTTATTAAATAAGTGGTTAACATGTGTTCATAAAAGCACCAGAGATGCTGAGGTGAAAGTATTCTGAGGGGGGAAGCAGAGGATTTTCACCCAGGTAAATCAGCTCTGGATGGATTATGTGCTCCATATAGAAACCAGTCAGGTCCTCCAGGAGCTCCGTGGCCACCTCTTGTCACTTGGGCATGTTCATAGTTTAGGGAAGGAATATTGCTCAGTGTTTCCACTCACCTTGCAATCATATTTAATATTTTTGTGAATGTTACTTTCAATCACTTTTTTCCCTTTAGTTGTGTTTCCAAACTGCAATTTACCTTCCCTTATGAATCTTGACAAGGATAAACATTTTACAGACATTGACTCTAGTAATAGGCAAGCCACTTATGTGCCAACACATGGAATACAGGGTCACCAAATGTTCTTAGTTTCTTGTAACTCTAAGAGACTTGAAAATTAGGACTGCAAGGTAATCAAGGAGACTGGAAAGGGGCTAATTCAAAAACAAGAGCTGTGAGGCCAGCTCAGCCTGACCATGACAAACTGAGGTGAAAATGGCAATTTTGTTCAAGTTCTCAAGTGCTATACATGTTGCTTAACTGTAAGCCTGCTGCCTCACACCTGCATTTGAGGGTGTGATTACGCAATGGTCTGGTTTTAATAAGGAGTCATTTTTTAAATTAAAAATATTTGAATCTCAAATCAATTGGGTAAACAGAGCTAAAGCAGAGTGGAACATGGGGACATTGCTTAGTTACTGACACAGTTTTAACTTTTACCAAAAACCAAGATCCAGAACTAACTGGGGTCTTTGTGGACCTTTTATATTTTAAGCAAAGAGGGTATATTATGCCAAATTTCTGCCTGCATAATAGTTACTGCAGTATTCATATCCACCTCAATTTAATTTAGTAACATGGTATAGAATAGGTATATGTATTATTGTCTGTCTGCCCATCCATCTACCTCATTTATTCATAGCATTTACATTAGTAGATTAAAATAGGAAGATTATATTTAGTGAGTCCCAGAGTCAAATACAGAGCAAAATCTCTTTCAACTCAGTCCTTAAATTCCCTTTTCCCCATAAAGGTAAATCACAAGAGTTCAATTAGTAAAATAATAGTATAAAACTTAAAAGTGGCACAGTTGAGTACACATCTCAATGATTTATTATACCATTTGGAAGACTGAGGAAGTCTTTAAGTAGTCTAGACCACCTATTGTTTTCATCCTATCATTGAGGCTCTAAGTGGCAGCTGTTGGTAAAGAGAAAAGAAAGGGGTGTCAGTGTCTTCAATAGGCACATATGTTAAACACAGAGGAAATGGTGTACTGTGAAGAATCTTTCCTTAAATCTGAAGTGAATATGGTTGACCACATAAATTTCACAAGCCAGGTAATGGGTCTGTGTCTCTAAAAGTGTCTTGAAGCCAATTTCAGATAAGAGAAGCAAAGGAAAGAGAAAGAATCATGGAAGATCTTTAGAACTATAGAGATTGTGGGAAATATTGGCCTGAGAGTTAAGGTTTTGGGCTTTGGAAGGCTGAAGAAGAAATAGAAGACATGAAGTCAAGGAATAGCGCCTTCTATTTTAGGACAATGCTCCTGCTAATGTGGTTGTATATGCAGCTGGATACTACACTCTTGCTATCAAAATTAAAGTTAAACTCTGAGTAGGGCACATGCTTATAAAACCAGAACTTGAGGCAGGAGAGTTTAGAAGCTGCACGGGCAGTCTAGCTAGACCTTGTCTCCAACAAACAAATGCTAGAAAAATATGCAAATGCATACATTATTTGAAGAGATGTTTAAAAACACAAATCACTAATCCACTACTACTAATGAGCTAATAGGCTCTGTGCTGTGTAGACATGTTTTTTCAGTAGATGAGGTGTAAACAAAGGTATTCCATTATTTATTCTCTACACAAGTACTCGTTTGACTCTTACACAGTACCAGGCGCTTGAACCGGTTGTAGGACTTGACAGTAGAAAAATTACAGTTGACCATGGGGGACTTCTTTTTACAGTAGACTTTTCCTCCTTTGCATTTCTCCTTTGTTTTGCATTGCTTGCTCTGCACAGTTTGAAGTCAATTCCACATGTTCTGTTTACCATGTGACAACTGTCTATATTCATTGCATATGCCTTTTATACATCTCTACCAGTTGGAATTTACAAGAATCTCATTACCTTTTCCTAAATAGTGTTAATTTAGGTGTGAGAAAAACTGTAACATATTGTGGTCCAGGTGCAACAGGATCACAGTTTCCTGCTGTATGAACTAAGAGTGTTCATTTTGACTGCCATATAAGCAGGAAGCCAGGATTGGGTTTTGTACATGTATGTGTGAAAATCAGAGCAGAAAGCCAGGTTCTTTCTGTCTGTGTATCTCCAGGTGTTGAAGACTAACCTTTAAAAGAATCTTAAAGCCTAAAATTTGGAGCATGGGTCTGTTTATAGTTTATAAAGGGAGCTGAGTATGCAAACAGATATAAGAGCCTAGGTTACATCATTTCCAAATATTAGGCTGGCAATAGACCAGAAGAAAGTCACTCAAAGAAATGTGGCATGCCAAGTTGATATAAGAAGTTAACGGGAGGTACAGAAATTAAAGATGTACACACGATAGTAAAGTGCTGAGCTGTGGCCAGTAACAGCTGCTGAACTGTCACTCCAAAGACAAGCAGCACCAATCAGGTTTCAGTCTGACTTTGAAAATATTTTATCTGATTTAAAATTACAATACAGTTGTCAATTCAATTTGTTTCTAGCTTCTTCAGGCAGGCATATTTGTCTGCTTAGACTACTAACAAAATATTGTTGACTAAATGCTTCAAAAAAACATTTCCCCACACAGTTCTGGGTGCTAATACATCTAAGGTAAAGGTGTTGGTTGTCTTGACTCGTTTGTAACTAATTTCTTTATGGCCTATAGATAGGTGTCTTCTACTCATTTTTAGGTGTGTGTGTGACAGGTACACACACACACACACACACACAGAGAGAGAGAGAGAGAGAGAGAGAGAGAGAGAGAGAGAGAGAGAGAGAGAGAGAGAGAGAGAGAGAGAGAAGACACATACAGAAATAACAAGCTTCCTGTTTCACATGGAAGTTTCAGTCCCATTTTAGGGATCGTATCTTTAAGTCCTTATCTCAATCAATTCTGCTCTTTCTCTAAATAGCATCACAGTGCAATGTACTGTCCCAGTGTGAATTGTTGAGGAGAACTATTTAATTCACAGCATTTGGTTTCACCAAATTCATCTGCTTCATGCTTACAAAGTACATTCATTCCATCCCACTAGCTCTCAAAATCTTAATTTTCTCTAAAGACAAGATCAAAATCTAACATCTCATCACCTGGATCAAATATGGACGAGACATGAAATAGAATTCTTTTCAGAAACTGTGAAATAGAAAAATCTCTGTTTGTAAAATACATGGCGCACAGCCAGATAGGACCAGCCTCTCCTCACAGAAAGAGTAGTAGTCATAAGATATATCCTCCTTGAAGTCAAAGAAAAGATATTTCAATTTAGAAGAAAAGACAAATAGACAAAAAGAATTGTTGCTCAACAAATTAAAAATGTGTAAAACCTGTTAAGTAATTTTTACTGTCAATTGTTTTATTAGATATTATTATATATTAAGTCAATTAAGCCCTATTAGTCAAAGTAAAGAGATAAGTGGCTGTTTATCCTGAAATGTGACATCTATATCACACTCTCTCCCTCTACATATCAGCAAATATTACATAAGAGGCGGTAGAAAGAATGATAGAGTCAGCAAACCAATAGTACTGCTGCAAAATTTTATTTTCTGTATATGATAAACTCCAAAAACTCCCAACAGCTTTAGTTGTCTTCACAAGATGAGCACAAAATAAACTCAGGCTGTATTCCACTGCAAATGGAGGAAGGGCTCACAAAGCCTGTGTAGTTGAGAAACTACTGTCAAGTAATGGTTTCTTCAAGAACATATTGTTTAGTAGGCAGTCCATGTTCCTGAGGTCAGCCATGAACCAATGTGCATACAGGCATCATCAATGGGATGCAGTAGAGTGACCAACAAAAAAAAATTAGAAGAGGACATACAGTCAAGAGAACAATGACGGTGGCCATAGGGGGTAGAAGTGGGAAATTGGGTGGATTATGATCAAAATTCATTGTGTTTGCATGAAATGTTCAAAGAATAAAAGAAAGCTAATACTCCTTTATGTCAGGACCCTATGAGGAAGTAACCCATAGCAAGTAGTAATTTTATGTTTGTCATATTTTATGTTTTATGCTTGATTCCTATGTTCTGTGGAAGTGTAGAGCCCTTTATACTTACTAATATTCATAATATTTATAAATTTCTAGTCTAAGTTGCTGTCTCCTCCCTTCCCAGAGTCACCTTCTGGATGCTCTATTGCTCTCTGTAGATCATACATCTAAAAGTTCATCATTCTTGAAGGTGGACCAAACTTACCATACTCACACACAATGTTCACAACCAGATTGAAATTTACTGAAGGTTCTTAGAGGCACCTTCATAAGCACATACATCTATAAAGTCCCTAAAAATACTGAATAAAATGCTGACAATTTTATTCTTAAAATATCCTGTACCCAAGGGCTAGGGATGTGACTTAATATCTAAAAGCACAAAGAGCTATTTCAGATTTCCAATACACATTACCATAGTGGGATATTGTCTTAAAACCACACTTAATGTTTTAGGGGTACACTTCTCCCTCAACTCTGGATTCATTCCTAACTAAGAAAATATCTCCAATTGACATCATTTGCAAATGAATAATTAGTTTTCTTTAGCAGAATCTCACTAGTAGTATTGAACATAGTTAATGGTAGTCTCCTTGCCAACAATATATGGCCAATACAAACAAACTCAGTAGTATTTTTGTAGGCTTTTTATTTCATATTGCTATACCATATTGGTCTTCTTATACATTATATTTCCTATTTTGTGTTTTTTTATGGATTTTCTTTGCCTGTATTTATGTTTCCTGTGTGTGTTTCAATTTTTAAAAAAATGTTCAATATCTTTTTTTAGATTTTTTTGAAATTTAAATTAGAAACAAGGTTGCTTCACATGTCAATCCCAGCTCCCTCTCCCTCCCCTCCTCCCACACCCTCCCACCAACCCCCCCCCCAGTTCCCCACCCAGTCCCAACTCTGTTCCCAAGGGACAGTGAGGCCCTCCAGGGAGGATGTTCAGAGTCTGTCATTTCGTTCAGGGCATGTCCTAGGCCCTCCCTTTAGAGTCCACACTGACAGAGCATTCCTCATTGTGTGATTGGCACCCAAAGTCCATTTGTATGCCAGGGATAAAAATACTGATATACCGCCCAAGGCTCCATAGATTGCCTAGGCCTCCTCATTGACACCCACATTCAGGGGTTCAGGATCATTCTCATGCTGGTCTCCCAGCCATCAGTCTGGGGTCCAAGAGCTCCCCCTTGTTCAGGTCAGCTGTATCTGTGGTTAAACAAGCCCAGTCTTGACCCCTTTGCTCATCAGTCCTCCCTCTCTGTCACCGAGTTCCAGGAGTTCAGTTCAGTGTTTAGCTGTGGGTGTCTGCCTCTGCTTGTAGAGACGGCTCAGCTGTTAAAGGCTAGGCTCACAACCAAAATTTTAAGTGTTTTTCTATTTTAAGTACTGATTCTTTTATATTTGCCTGCTTATTTGCTTATTTATTTATTTATTGGTTTGTTTGCTTTTTAAATGAAAAGGGCATGGAATTGAGGTGGGTGTGAAAAAAATCTGGAAACAGTTGAAAAAGGGGTAGACATGTTAAGAATACATTGTATAAAAATGTATTCAATTAAAATATACAAAAACTAGCAAAGACCAAACCAACAAAGAACAGAACAACAAAACCTCAAGTGTAAGAAGAACAAAACCACTTCTAAAAGTTAGAACATTGTCTTAAAATATATATTTTACTTCATGACTTACAATTATTTGATATTAAAAATAAACATCATTTTTCATCCTTAGTATCATCATATAGTTTTGATTCCAAATTTTTGCTAATATAGAGGACACTTTCAAACACATCTTCTGATGTGTTGCTTATACAGAAACACCTTGATTCTTGCAATAAGCTCCTAAATATGAGGTTGATGCATATGAATGGTGTTGCTTTAGTATTTTCAGGCACCTGGAGAAAAAGAACCCATCTATGTTTAATGGGGCCATGTCCTCTAAGCAGACTGGGGACCCCAAAAGCTCTCTGATAAAGAGCATCTAAATCACAACTTTTTACTGTAGTAAAAAGTGAATACTGTTCTTTGATGACCTAGGGGCAAGAACAAGGCTTTTTCTCATGCCTTCCTCCTCCTCACACTGCATATAATTCCTCAAAGACAAGTATTTCCAGTCTCTTTTAAACTGCACATGCTCTCTCTCTTTCTCTCCCTCTCTTTCTCTCTCCTTTCTCTTTCCCTCTTCTCCCTCTCTTCTCTCCCCCCTCTTCCTTTCCTTTGTCCTCCCCCACTTGTGCATTTCACACTGGACTTCATAGTGCATACACAAGATGTACTTGTTGCTTCAAGCAGTTTTAAGAGCTCTTTAAGTTTAAAGTTTAATTTTCCTTAAAATACCTTTTGCTTTCTGAAAAATTGTGAAGTGTGCAAATATCACCCATTCTTCCAGTGACAAATTTAAAAGTAAATTAACAGCATAGAAACGTGGAGAGGCATTTGTGTGAAGTGGCACTAGACTATCGTTGTCAGTTCAGCCTCTGTAAGTACCTTCTAGATGAGTAAAATGTTCCCCGTGGTGTCAAGTGCCTTGTAGTTGCATGGCATCCTCCCTGCTATTAAAGGGCCACTTAGTACAATGGGGTGCAATTAAGCCGGTGGAGCCTTGGCCTGAAAGGTGGTTCTCTCACAAAGTACTTCATTGGCTCCATTGTGTGAATAATGGATGATTTCTACATGTGATGCTACCATTGAATACTCAGTAGTAAGGAAACACTCAGGTGTAGATTAAGTGGGAGAGAAGGTACACCTCTTCGGTATATTCTCCACTCAAATTTCCTATAGTTACAGCCTTTATTTTTCTTGTTAATTCCAAAAGACTCACATAACTGTATTACATTTGTGTGGTATATTCTGGCATTTTTAGGGGAAATTATTTGGCAGAATTTTCTCCCAAATGCATTTTATTCTTTATTTTTTATTATTTTCACGTACGAAAAAAGCCTTTTGGTTTGAACCATAAATTCATGCAAAAGCTATTATTTTTACCTTAAGCTCAAACTTAAAAGATTGTCAATGCTCAGATGTATTGATACATTATGACAAGGTCATTATTTACATTTTCACACTGCTGTGTTTTCTCTACCTTGGAAGACATGTCAAACTCTTTGCTAAGACTGTTATTAGATGATTAAGTGTTTTCAAATTTTTAAAACATTTCTTAGGCTGCATAGACTTGCATCCATATTGCTTTCTGGACTTACAGATGTATGCTCTTCAACTTTTGCATTGTAAAGACTGATACAATGTGTTTCAAAACGTTAGCCATTTTCTAATTATTAGCCTATTCTTCCAGTTATCCTTTCCTTAGTGTAGAGTATTTACAAAGTTGCATTGTCTTTCTTCATCTTGATGATAGCACATTATTCTGCCTCCCCACCCTTCTTGTTTTTATCCATTATTTTTATTTTCCCTCATCATTTTTGTTCTTTTCTTTGCCTCTATTTCTTTTTACTTTGCAATATTAATTACATAGTAAGGGTTACTCCTCTTGAAGTCTGAACCTATAATTCAGGGTCATATAGTCATTTCCCAAATTTTGTCTTTAGTATAACTTGTGTGTGGAATATGCACTTCCTTTTATGCCTTTCCTTTACATTTACATGTTAAGCTATGGGAGTGGTAACTTGTTTCTTTCAGTCATTAACAACCACAGAAACCACCACAGATTTCTGTTCCCAGAAGTCCTCGAGTAAGGGAGCCACAAGCTCGCTCTGCACTGGGAATTCTTGGCTTCTAAAAATCAGCTCCTGTACCATGGTCTTAGGCCAACAACTTTGGCGTCACTTGGAAATACCGGGGAGCACTCACTCTCTGCTCCCACTTAAATGATAGCAGATCTGTACTGAACAAGATACTCAGATGATTTCTATTCACATTCCAGACAGAAAAAAACCTCCTCTCTGAGGCTTCACTAAGACTCACAATTAGCACTCTGTGTTAGCTGGGATGATCCTCTCTACATAATTTTTAAAATTACATTTATTCATTTGTGTATGTGCACAACATGGTATGCTTCTAAAGTGGGGACAACTTGGAAGAGTCCATTATCTCGACAATGTGGGATCTGGGGATATAACTCAGACAATCAGGCTTGGTTGACAACAGGAGCCCTTACTTACTGAGAATCATCCCTCTAGTCCCTGAGGACATTCATATTGCCAAAATACAGCTCTCCTGTTGAAAGCTGGACACTGAAATTAGTGTACACCTGAAATTTTGACAAAGTTTAAAAGACATGTTAGTGCTAATAAATTGCACATAAGGTTCATAGCTTTATAATGCGAAGTGATAATCTACAAAATGATTCTGGTTCATTATTCTGAGCTCTAGCATGCTTCTGTGGATTTTGACCACACATTTATCAGACAGACATGTTCTCTTGTTGGTGTCATTGAGAAAACAAGGGATGAGTCTTAAAATCCTATGGACTGAGCATAATCAAATGTTTCAAAATACAATAGGTGTATTTAAAGTTGTTTGGCTTAAAGCTCTGAATGCTAGGGCATAAATCCATCTTCAGACTACAGCTGCCTTCTTACAGATTCAGAATTCAGCCTCATAATATGGAAATTTTCATATATAAGTACTCACTCAAAATGTATATAGTAGGCATCCTAACTCATTTAAAGATTTTATTTTCTTCTTAAATATGAATTTAAGTTGTGAAATTAAGGCAATATTTTACAATAAAGTTATAGCTTTGAAGGCAACCAGCAACAATTATTTTATTTTACTCTGATTATACTGTGGTATATCAATTAATGGCACTTTGGCATATAAGAACAGATTTTCACTGCAAGGTACATATAAAACACTTTTTCTGTAAAAGTTCCTATGAAATTAAATATTCAAATCCTAGTGAGAGTCTCAAAAACACGCCTTCCTTATTTCTTAATGACTTGGTCCTTGTACCTGCTAGGTTACTTACTTAACTTTTGCTTAGCCATGAACAACATCTTGAACATCAGTGATGCTAGTTTAGTATTTGAGTTCCCATAAAGCCACATCAACTTAGTCCAAACAACAGGTATATAAAGTTTCTTCTATTTTTACTAATTTTTAGGAGCTATAGTATGATATTGTGATAACTAGAGGGTGTTATATTTAGTGACAAATATCTTTGTAATTATATTAATATTACAACTTTACTGCGTGAGTTTTCACCCACTGTGGTTATTAAAACAAACAGAACTGAGAATATTTTCCTCAACAAAAGTAAACATAAAAATTTAAGAAGAAATACTTTCCCTTTCCACTATGGTTAGCTTTTAAATATGAACTCTTACCAAGTAGTTGCTCTAATTAATGTATCATTTAGTATTAGCAATATTCAGACAGGATTGCAGACAAAAAACTTTAGTTATTTTTCTACATACAGTTTAAATTTTTACGTTGAATGTTTTCAATTGGCTTTTATTTTTCATTTATAATCTTGACTTTTATATTATCTCATCAGAATTGCAATAATTTTTCAAGTTTATTTGTAACATTACTTTTTTTTGGTTTTAAGAGACAGGGTTTCTCTGTATTGTTTTGAAAATTGTATAAATTTTATTTTTCTCAAATTGTATATTTATCTATGGAAATCATTACTCAAAATAGTAGAAACAAAACATTTTTAAAATTAGGGTATCCCTGAAGAGTCCATTTTTGTCCTATTTTCATCCTGACTTTGAAGTTTAATTGTTCACTAGTATACAAGGAGCAACAATAGAGCTCAAGTCCAGTATTAAATAAGAATCCTATGCTAGAAGTACTAAATATTTGAGTAAAGTGTTACACATTTCTGTGACATAAAATAGAGAGAGATCTGGAGCAAAACATTGATTTGATAGCCAGTAAAGACAAATTCATCTACCTAAACATGTTCCTAAAATTACCCAAGATACATACTCCTGGTAAAGATTATGTAATCATCAGAAGTCTGTCAATAATCTTGGCAACATAAAAATCCAACAGCAAATATAAAACACAATAATAAAAAAGGAAAAATAACCCACTCATCTCTTACAAAGTAGACATCGTATTCGAGGATTAAAATGAGTAGATAAACCAATGAAGGAGAAGGCACTGTGAAAGTGAACTGCAGAGAAATGTAAAGAAGTGCTAAGGTTAGCAACGGAGACAGAGTGTGCCCATCAAAAGGTTAGCAGCAGAGACAGAGTGTGCCCATCAAAAGGTTAGCAGCAGAGACAGAGTGTGCCCATCAAAAGCTTAGCAACGGAGACAGAATGTGCCCATCCATAGTTCAAGCAAAAGCGAGATGTAGACTGGATTCCACACTTGACCAAGTATTGAGGATAGAATAATGAATGGATAATTTAATCGTAAATACAAAGAAGTGTAAAGGAGTAATTATAATGTAAATAGTAATTGACACGTAACCATTGAATTGTTAAAAATTAGGATTTGTACCAAATAGCAGTGACTAGTGTAAAATACAATACAGAAAGCTCAATAATTCTGAATGTTTTTAATAACTTCTTCAGTTTTCTAGTGTCATTTATTTTATAGCACACAAGGTGACTAACTTGACATTAAATTTTGACTAAATTGATATTCTTTTCATCATCTTTTAATGAACTATATTCTGCTCCTGATTGAGATTTATTTATTTATGAAATCTTGCTTTGCACATTTCAATAATTATACTTCCTAATATAGTGTTCCTGGGTATAATCCTATATAGTAACACTGGATATATCCTTGGGACCTATTTCAGTAGATATATTTTTAACTTGGTCATGGTCATAAATTCTTCTTCTGGTGGTTTCATTCTGTTTGTTCATTAATACTTAATTCCACAGATGTACTCTCCCAGGTAACAGAGAGTAGAGTGGTAAAGAGGACCATAGATAGCTTGGATGTCTTCACAAATCTTTCCGTAGAGAAGGTCCACGAATCTTGCCCTAGTAAGCAATGGGACTGCATCACTGCATGTACGGTGACTATAAAATTTATTGTCCAAACTGAGACAATTTTGAAAGTGAAAGGGAGTACTATTAATAATTACACCTGGACAACAGACATAAACTACAACTGTCCTGAGAAGCCTGGATGTATGGTCATCCTACTACATGGTGACAGTTTCGTGATTTATGAACTGGATCTTTAAAGTCTATAATGCAATGTGTTTTGAGATTATTTTATAAGCTAAAGCATCTTACATTGTTCATCTGTATATTCTGCTTCTGTATATCTAGGCTGTTACAAAACTTCATACCAAAATTAATTCTTTATTCTCTACTTTAAAAGAAATAAATGTTATTTCAACTTAGAAAAGTGAAATTTATTTCAACAAATTAAAATTTAACTACATCTTTCTTTCTTTCCTTTCCTTTCTCTAACCTCTCCTATATAAACCTCCCCAGTTCTCTCCCAAAGTCATGCCTGTGTCCTGCCCTCTGTTTCTTTAAATGTTATTACAATACACACACACACACACACACACACACACACACACACACACACTCCTAAGTATATAAATACGATCTGCTTAGCCCATACAATGTTATTCACATGTAAATAATTCTGGTGCTCACAATTGTTACTGGATAGCCAAATGGGGAACAGCACAGCTGCCTATCTTGCTAAGGACAACACTAACAGACATGCTAACTTGGAAGGAGGAACATTCACAGAGCCCCAAACTTGGACAAAAACTACTGAGACAATGACAAAGTGGTTATTACCATTCTTAATATTGATAAAAAAACAAGAGGTTCTAAAGAGCTGTCCAATAAAGTAATTGGATCCCTGAAGTCATTTTAACAAGTTCTTTATATTATCATAGTAATTATATTATTATTTATATATTTAATTTGTATAAAATTATTGCTTAAAACACTAAGTCTTAAATTTGTCTACATGAAACATAAGGAAAACTTAAATTTTCTGTAGTGGATATATCCATTTAATCATGTATAATGATGCACTTGCTTTTTTTTCTTTTGGTTTTTCTAGACAGGCTTTCTCTGTGTTGTTTTGGAGGCTGTCCTGGAACTTGCTCTGTAGACCAGGCTGGAGTTGAACTCACAGAGATCCGCCTGCCTCTCCCTCCCAAGTGCTGGGATTAAAGGCGTGTGCCACCAACGCGCAGCTGCACTTGCTTCTTTTTTAATCTTACATCTTGACTATTGGAGCTTTCAAATTCTGATCTGCACTAAAGTTCACAATACATTTACTATCAGTCAATACTTCATTGCATTCTAACAGCTTCTGTTTTATATCTTTAAATACCATATAATTGATTTATAGCAATTTGTTATTGTGTATGAACGAGCTGTTTAAAGCCATATAGTTATATACATACATACATGCATGTATACATACATATATATATAGTTTTTACTAGTTGCTATTTTTCTCATTGAATAATGTCATTGTGTATCCTCTGCAATACTTCTAACATTAGTATCATCACATCGTACATCAAGTATTTTTTTTTACTGATACCTGCTTACTATCTCACTTTGTTCAAATGTTTTATTTACAATCTTTTTGATGTTCCTTATTTATGTATGTGGAAAAGCTATGTTGTACTAACTGGTTAACCTTGACATTTCAAAGCTTTAGTCTTTATTTTTGGTACTCACTATGTACTTTTATGGCTCTAGTTTCACTTTCAAATTCAGTTGCCATCTGCTTGTTTCCTCTATAGTCCAGGCTATTTCAGTCTTTTGTTTTGCCTCTCTAATAGGAGATGAAAGAGTCACTGTGACAGGGGAAGGGAAAGATGGTGCATACCATTCCTTGCCTCATGGCCAGTTGGTTGGAGCTAAATTTCTACTATTTTAATGCATGCGTTTTCAGGTCATTCCTCCAAAATCTGTACCATTTAGCTTATAATTTTTAAACTTTCAAAATTTTCTCTGAACACTAGAAAAATGATGTGCGATGCCCTTTGTATGCTATGAATATGTTTTAATGCTATTGGTTAATAAAGCAGCTGATTTGGCCAATGACTCAGGCATATTACTAACTAGCTCTCACAATTTAATGAATTGTATTAAATCTATGCATTGCCATGTGGCCATGGCTTACTGGTAATGCTCTGGCATTTTACTCCTCCAGCAGCTACCTGGCTTCTAACTGACTACACCAACTTTCTCTCTGTATCTGTGTTTGTATTTCCTGCCTAGTTATATTCTGTCTGGCTATTGGCCAAATCAGCTTCTTTATTAACCAATGATAATAAAACATATCCATAGCGTACAGCAGGGCATCCCACATCATCCCCCCCCTTTTCTCTCTAATTAAAATGGAGAGTTTTATCTTTAAAACAGTAAAATTACATATAGTAAAACAGGTAAGAATTACAGTTATAATATTTAGTGTATTTGTATTTGGCAAAATTATAAAAAATACTTTGATATCTCTCCTATCTTTGTGAGCCCAAAGTTTTGTACCTAATTTATCTTTTTTCATAACTAAGGGAAACTATAACTATCTAGTCTTCAACTCCATCAAAGCTCCAGAAGGATATAGTATTACTTAAGTAAACAGGAAGTGCATTGTAAGCCACTTCCAAAACTCTAGAAATGACAGAGATACCTGGTTGCCTGGACAGTTCCCCAAAGTTGTTCTGTAATGTTGGGTCTAGAGTGTCTGACAGACTTCTCTTTTTAAATTATTATTTACATTAGAAACACTCTTCTTATATATTTCGATCCCCATTCCCTTTCCCTCCTTTCCTCCCCTGGCCCACACTAACCCCCATCCCATCCTTTTCTGTTTCCCAGGGAGGGTAAGGCCTTCCATGGGGGATCTTCAAAGTCTGACATATCTTGTGGTGCAGGGCCTAGGCTCTCCCCAATGTGTCTATGTGGAATGGGCTCCCAAATTCCATTTGTATGCTAGGGATAAATACTGAGGCCCCATAGATTGTTGAGACCTCCTCACTGGCACCTCAGTTCAGGGTGTCTGGATCAGTCCTGTGTTGGTTTTCCAGCTATCACTCTGGAGTGCATGAGCTCCTCCTTGTTCAGGCCAGCTGTTTCTGTGGGTTTCACTAGACATGTCTTGACCCCTTTGCTCATCACTCCTCCCTTTCTGCAACTGGTTTCCAGGCATTCAGTTCAGTGTTTAACTGTGGATGTTTGCTTTTGCTTCCATCAGCTACTGGATGAAGGCTGCAAGATGGTCATCAATCTCATTGTCAGGGAAGAGCATTTAAGGTAGCCTCTCTACTATTGGTTAGATTGCTTGGGTCATCCTTGTAGATCTCTGGACCAGATTTCTCTTTAAACCTATAATGGCTCCCTCTATTATGGTATCTCGTATCTTGCTTTCCTCTATTCTTGCCCTGACTCAGCCTTCCTGCTCCCTCATGTCCTCCTCTCCCCTCCTCTTGTTCCCTTCTCTTTCTCCTAGCTCCATGTCCCCTCCTGTTCTTATAAACACATTTTATTGTTGTTACTATTGTGTTGAAAGAAGGCCTATAATTTTTAATCAGCAACAATTATGAGTATACGACATAGAAAAAAGCAAATCAACAAGCATATAAAGGATTAGTGAAATTAGGTTGCATTTCTGTCTCACTGGGGCCTATGGGAATCCAGATACCATTTGTTAGGGTGAACTTTCAGCAATGTGTATTCATTTTAGATTAGTTTTGGTAGAATGCCGGCCACCATTTTACATAAATAGCATTATTGTTTTATATATTTTAATTACATTTTATACTTTTAGAATTTTAATTCTGTAATTCTCATTTGTTCTATGTATAATTACCACATGCACATTTAATATGGTGTTACTCACAGTATTTACATCAATATTTTTGTATCCAACATGGCACCTGGAACAAATTTTCTGTCACTTGTTCTAGTTAGAAATCAGTTTCAAAGTGTATAAGTATTATATTCACATTTAACAAAACAAAGTCGCTGTCCTATTGATGCACACTCTCTGTTTCCAAATGAGGACATTTAAAAATACCCCTTAGATTAGTGACATCATACTTTTAAACTTTCCTTTTCAAAAATTTGTTTACCAATAAGAGAAATCAACTTATTCTATATTCATGCAAAAGACATGGAGAGTGGTTGAAGATTTATTAGAATTTTTTAAGGTTTCTAATTTTCATTATTAGTATTAACATCATGGCTACTGTTTAAAATTACAACTGTCATCTGGATGTGTTGGTCCACACCATTTGTTCCAGAACTGAGAAAGTAGAGGCAGGTGAATCTCTCTGAGTTTGAGGCCAGCCTGTTGTACAATATTATTCCAGGCATACATAGTGAAACTGTCTGAAAAATACAAGAATAAAAACAAAAACAAAACAGTGAAATTAAAAAATTTAAAGTAGATCCTGTTTTTCCAATATGTTAGACTGTATCTTTTTATTCGAGAACTGTAGTTGGAATTTTCTTTGGGCCATCAACCAGCTCTCAAATAAAGACAAGGACACTTGTTGTGGATGCGTGGCCTTAGCTTAGCCTTGACCCACTAGCTCATTTAACTTCATTCGACTTGTTTTTATTTATCTACACTTTCCCTAAGGACATTTTACTTTCCTTTCACTCTGTATGTCCTGATTTCCTGCTTCCTCCATGCTTGTCTGCCTGTACCCTGGCATCTCCCTGTCCTTTTTTCCCCCCTCACCAGCAGCCTGAATTCCTTCTAGTTACTCTCTCTTCCCAGAAGTTCTGCCTATGCCTCTTCCCTCAACATTAGCTGCAGAGCATTTGTACTAGAACAGTCTGGTGCTTAGGCAGGTCAGGTAAAAGCAGCAACACATCTTTACATAATTAAATGCAACACATCTTTACATAGTTAAACAAATATTCAGCAGCAGGGAAATGAGACATTATTGAGAGTTCTTTATCTTTATTAATTTTCTTTATTTTGTTGTTGTAGGGTGGAATTATGTCCCCTCTTGTGAGTGAGTGTTTCGTGATTCTTTTTTTCTTGTGCTCTCTTAAGATTCTCGACTTTTGTTATTGTTGTTTGTTTTATGTTTTTTGTTTTGTTTTGTTTTGTAGTGCCTGCTATGGTCTTGGATTTGTGGGCACTGGATTTATGGGCATAGTTGCTTAGTTTTTTGCTTTTAATTGAAAATGATTGTGATTGATAGTTTTGCAGAGTATAGTAGTCTGGGCTGCATCTGTGGTCTCTGGGGGAGGTTCTTCTGTCTTTCCAAGTCTCCACTGAAAATTCAGTGTTACTAGAATGAGTCTGCCTTTATATGTTACTTGTTTCTGTTCCTTTGAATCTTTTAGTAGCATTTATTTGTTCTGTACATTTAGAATTTTTATGACTTTGTTAAGATATTTTTCTGTGCATTTGACCTGGGTTTTTTTCACCTTCCACTCTACCAATTATTCATACATTTCATCATTTTATAGTTGTAATGAGAAGCCTTTTCCTTGCCAGCAGCTTGGTTTCCCTCCTCCCCCAGCCCCGCCAGTCGCCTGGGCTCTGCCGTGCTGTAGTCCCCAAATAACACAGAAGATGCTGTATTAATTATGAAGCTGTTGGCCTTGCTTGTTTCTTACTGGCTAGCTCTGACTTAAGTATTTATCCCATAATTGTTAATCTAAGTATTTCTCTTACTGTAGAAGTTTCTGGGCTTCTTATCCCTATGGCGGTTACATCTTGACTCCCTGTGTTTCTCCTACCCAGAGTCCTCCTCGACTCCTAGTACTACCTATCTTGCTTCCCTATTGGCCAACAGTGCTTTATTGACATATGCATAGGACTTCCCCAACATCTCCTCTTTTCTGTTTAAACAAAAAGATAGGTCTTAACTTTAACATAGTCAAATTATATATAACAGAACAGCTATCAAGCAAGAACACAGTTACAATATTTTGTCCATCAACATTTAGAAAGATTTAAAGAATCATTTATCCCATCCTTGTGAGTCCAAAGTCCTATATGTAGCTTATCTTTTATCATAACTAAGGAAAACTATAATTATAACTATCTGTCTTCAACTCCATCAAAGACCACAGAAGGGTAATATATAAACACTAGGATTGACAGAGACATCTTGCTGCCTGGACAGTCACCTGAAGTTCCTCTATAATGTTGGGGCATCCATCTTCAGCCCATAGGCCACAGTGTGTCTGAAAGACTTCTCAGCAAAGCAGGAAATTTCAAACTGTCCATCTGCATTGGCAGTCTATCAGTCATTTTTCTGTGTCCTGCAGAAAGTCTTGTAGACTCTTCCTTGAAGCAGGAACCCTGTAGGACTGTTTGAGTCCAGCAGTCACTTTCCTGTGGTCCTGCATGTCCAGATTATACAACAACAGTCCAGCAGTCCAGGCAAGAGAAGTTTCTTGCCCAAATGGCTAATCTTGCCATGTTGAAAGCAAGCTCCATAACAAGTTTCTTCGATGCCCATCTTCCTCTCAGATGCAATTGATGTGCCAGGAGCAGACATTTCTCATTGTCAAGAAAAACCCTAACCATTTTCTGAAGGTCTTTGAAAGGTTTGAAGACTGTCTATCTATCTCAAATATATCTCTGTATATCTAGAAAACTTAACTAACCTAACTACAAGTTCTGACAATTATGAGTAGCTATCTATAATCTGTATTGAATTATGCATTATGTTTTAAAAGATCAGTATAAGCACAATACTTAATCAAGAGGAGAAATATACACATCACAAAATTGACCTTGAATTTGTATCAATAAATGAAAAACCATACCAATTCAAAGTACTCATTTCCATACCATAATCCCCTTTTTCCTTTAAAAAGAGATTGGTTGTGATCATTAGCCAATTATAAACAACCCCATTTAAATGAAAATAAAGGTTTATAAACAAGATGGGAATTAGGACGTCGCTCATTCCAAACTGCTTCATGCTGGAAGGGGGCGCTGTCATGGGGATCATGACAAAACTCAGAAACCTGTATACGTCCTAATTTTCATAGTCTGTAAGGCTGCATCATCTTAGCTATTTTAGATGTTGAACCACTTGGGCCACTGCTTCTGGGGGTCTTGGTTCATCAAACCACAGAAGCCTGGAAGGAATCCTCAGCTTTTCATTTTCTGTAGCAACATTAACAATAACTCCTTTCCAAAGTAACATATCTTTATACTTAAATTTTGAAGTCAAGGCATTTTCAAAAGATATAAGTTGAATTAATTCAGCAGCATTTATAATCAAGTGTACTTTAGCAGTTGTTCCTTCCTGAGCAATCAAAAAACTGAAAAACACAATAGCATACAGTATCCAGACTCTCTGTGTATTTTCCATCTTTACGTGGCTTATTTATTTATGTATTATTACTTTATTTATTTTACTTTTATTTATTTTTCTCTGAGACAGGGTTTCTCTTTGGAAATCTGCCTGCCTCTGACTCTGCAGCAAATCCTACAGGCGTGTGCCACCACAATCGGCTTCTCTATTTACCACTATGCCGTTACTTTTTCTCTCTCAATCTTACA